>NC_084573.2:15287500-15397500 GCF_033978685.3 Nerophis lumbriciformis | reverse complement strand
ACATGTTTTAAAAAAGCTGGCATAAGTGGCAAAAAAGACTAAGAAAGTTGAGGAATGCTCATCAAACACTTATTTGGAACATCCCACAGGTGAACAGGCTAATTGAGAACAGGTGGGTGCCATGATTGGGTATAAGCAGCTTCCATGAAATGCTCAGTCATTCACAAAAAAGGATGGGGAGAGGGTCACCACTTTGTGAACAAATGCGTGAGAAAATTGTTTAAGAACAACATTTCTCAACAAGCTATTGCAATGAATTTAGGGATTTCACCATCTATTGTCCGTTATATCATCAAAAGGTTCAGAGAATCTAGAGAATTCACTGCACGTAAGCAGTAAGACTGAAAACCAACATTGAATGCCCATGACCTTGGATCCCTCAGGCGGTACTGCATCAAAAAGCGACATCAGTGTGTAAAGGATATCACCACATGGGCTCAGAAACACTTCAGAAAACCACTGTCAGTAACTACAGTTCGTCGCTACATCTGCAAGTGCAAGTTAAAACTCTACTATGCAAAGCCAAAGCCATTTATTAACAACACCCGGAAACACCGCCGGCTTTGCTGGGCCCGAGCTCATCTAAGATGGACTGATGCAAAGTGTAAAAGTGTTCTGTGGTCTGACGAGTCCACATTTCAAATTGTTTTTGGAAACTGTGGACGTGGTGTCCTACGGACCAAAGAGGAAAAGAACCATCCGGACTGTTATAGGCGCAAAGTTCAAAAGCCAGCATCTGTGATGGTATGGGGGTGTTTTAGTGCCCAGGGCATGGGTAACGTACACATCTGTGAAGGCACCATTATTGCTGAAAGGTACATACTGATTTTGAAGGAACAATTGCCATCCAAGCAACGTCTTTTTCATGGACGCTCCTGCTTATTTCAGCAATTAAATTCTAAGTTAATGATTATTTGCAAAAACAATTGCTTGTCTTTGCAGTGTAGTCAATCGAATATATTTTGAAAAGGATTTGCAAATCATTGATTTCTGTTTTTATTTACGATTTACACAACGTGCCAAATTCACTGGTTTTGGGTTTGGTATAACTGAAAGATTAAAATGAAAGAAAAACATCTTCAAACCTTTACAAAACCCAGGTCATTATCATATAAACAAACTAAACAACCGGCTTTTTTTGAAATGGTCGACCACAGAGCTGTTTATAAACCTGATTCCAAAAGCACGAAGAGAAGATTATGACTTATTCTGTGATGCTAATGCGTCATTATTTGTATATGTCTCTGCATGTTGATGTTCTAGCTTCCAGACCAAGCACTGACAGTAATGCCAACCCAGGAGTAGTTACTCCTGACTGTCACCAGTCTACTTTTGGCTGCTGCCCTGATGGCCATACCTCCGCCACTGGACCCAGAAACGAGGGTTGTTCCCGAGCTGACTGTGTTCACACTAGGTAACAATTGTTTGTGCATTTTTTTAAATCTGTTGAAAGATGTATTCGCTAAGGTAAAGTACCTTCCAATCGTAGATACGGATGTTGTTTGGATGAGGTTACACCTGCTCAAGGATTTGGAAGAGCCGGATGTCCCGAATACCAGACTATTGTGGTAGGAAATGGCCTATTTAAATTGCAATATGCCAAGTGCTGCTGAAAAACAGGAAATCCCATCATCTCTTGCAAAAGTTAAATCGGATCTTCTTCATTTACCTTTGCACTCCAGAACCCGGCAGATCCAACCCCTCCACCTGCACGGACTGTGTGCTCCCTACCCCGCGACCAGGGGCCCTGTGACACCTGGAAGAGACGGTTTTATTACAACACAAGCAGCGGCAAATGTACAGAGTTTTGGTTCGGAGGCTGCCAAGGCAACGCTAATAACTTTTTTTCTCTTGCAGCTTGTCAAAGTCAGTGTTAGGTCTGCGGGCTACACCCTAAAATGCCCTCACACATAAATGACAATTAGGCTATATACTATATAGGTGTCTATGACGGTTTCATTTTGTAACTGACATATTCACAGCTCCTGGTTGTGTTTTTTTTCATTGTTTACAATTCATGCATGTTGGTCACTGTCATTTGTGTAGTGTTGCTTGTGCAATTCAATAAAAACAATGTGATTACCCATTTTTAAATGGTAAGGTCACTCTGTGATGTGACACTGGTTTAAGTCTTGTAAAAATATTGAAACTGACATTCTTCAGCCCTATGCGGATTAATTATAGTGCACGTATTGCAAAGGCAACACTTCAATATTTATCTACTGATGTGTATTTCTGGTCTTGTCACCCCCTCCCGGGCAGAAGGGCAACACGGCAATGCGGCTGGATCTAAAGAGACGTCGGAGATGCTTTGCCGAACAAAAAGTTGCTTTATTACAAGCGAGCGTCATTATACAGGACTGCAGTACCTCGAGGAGGTCAAGTCCAAAAAATTAGGCACTCCTAACTTGGAGAAGTCAAACCAACAGTTTTATATTCATCCTTCCTGTCTCTGTGTGTGTGCTAAGTCAGGAGAACACATCCGGACCATAAAAGGAGATGTTCGTGTGTAAGTGTCTGGAAAACAACTGGTTGAAGTCGTAATTGTGAATTATATTTTATATAGCGCTTTTCTCTAGTGACTCAAAGTGCTTTTACATAGTGAAACCCAATGTCTAAGTTACATTTAAACTAGTGTGGGTGGCACTGGGATCAGGTGGGTAAAGTGTTTTGCCCAAGGACACAACGGCAGTGACTAGGATGGCGGAAGCGGGAATCGAACCTGGAACCCTCAAGTTGCTGGCACGGCCACTCTACCAACCGAGCTATACCGCCCCATTTTGCTGGTTGGTATGTATAGCTCGGTTGGTAGGTAAATTAAATGTTGGCATTGAGCCAGACAGGTAGTCTCTTCTCAAGGATAGGGCTATCACTTTTGCACTCCGAAGTCCCAATTAGGGCCTCTTTCCTACGAGAAGTGATCCAATCCACCTGCGAATATCAAACTAAGGGGCCTTATCTTATTATGTGCTCAAACTGAAATACCACTGTTTACTTAAACTTGGTAGTGCATGTGTCATGAATAAGCCAAAGGTTTTGAAAGTAGAATGGTTTGAATTGGATGAAAAATGCAATTTCAGAAGAAATTGCATGGGAATGCTGAAAAGCCACAGCCAACCCAAAATGCTAACAGTTAGCAAGCTACCCCGGTAGTGTCAAGTAACAAGAAAAATGACTAAATATGACTAACATGCTAACAGTAAGCATGCGTCAAGTACCAACATATGTGACTCTGAGGTGTATACCTGCAAAATTATCCACGAAGCTAGTGTGCTAACGGTTAACATACATCAAGCACCAAAACATATGACTCTGAGGTGTATATCAGCAAAATTATCCAAAAATTTAGTATGCTAATATTGGCATGCTAACAAATTATAGATGACAAACACCAACATTTTGACTCTCGAGTGTTAACCTGAAAACATATTTGTTGTTATTGTGCCAACAATTGTCTAACATTAGCATTAGCATTTGAACTGTTTGAATCGGTTGAGAAATGTGGAAAATTTAGAAATTGCAATCCCCAAAACCAGTGAAGTTTGCACGTTACATAAATGGTAAATAAAAACAGAATACAATGATTTGCTAATCCTTTTCAATCTATATTGAATTGAATAGACTGCAAAGACAAGATACTTAACATTCAAATTGGAAAACTTTGTTGTTGTTTTTTGCAAATATTAGCTCATTTGGAATTTGATGCCGGCAACATGTTTCAAAAAAGCTGGCACAAGTGGCAAAAAAGACTGACAAAGTTGAGCAATGCTCATCAAACACTTATTTGGAACATCCCACAGGTGAACAGGCTCATTGGGAACAGGTGGGTGCTATGATTGCTTCCATGAAATGCTCAGTCATTCACAAACAAGGATGGGGTGAGGTCACCACTGTGTGAACAAATGCGTGAGCAAATTGTTTAAGAAAAACATTTCTCAACCAGCTATTGCAAGGAATTTAGGGATTTCACCATCTACGGTCTGTAATGTTATCAAAAGGTTCAGAGAATCTGGAGAAATCAATGCACTTAAGCAGCAAGGCGGAAAACCAACATTGAATGCTTTTGACCTTCGATCCCTGCATCAAAAACTGACATCAGTGTGTAAAGGATATCACCACATGGGCTCAGGAACACTTCAGAAAACCTCCAGAAAAGCTACTTCTGTAAGTGCAAGTTAAAACTCTACTATGCAAAGCCAAACCCATTTATCAACAACACCCAGAATCGCCACAGGCTTTGCTGGGCCCGAGCTCATCTAAGATGGACTATGGCAAAGTGGAAAAGTGTTTTGTGGTCTGATGAGTCCACATTTCAAATAGTTTTTGGAAACTGTGGATGTCACAAAGAGGAAAAGACCCATTCGGATTGTTATCGGCGCAAAGTTGAAATGCCAGCATCTGTGATGGTATGGGGGTGTATTAATGCCCAAGGCATGGGTAACTTACACATATGTGAAGGCACCATTAATTAAATTAAATTCTGAATTAATGATTATTTGCAACAACAAAAAATATGTTTCTCAGTTCCAACATTAAATATCTTATCTTTGCAGTCTATTCAATTGAATATAAGTTGAAAAGGATTTGCAAATCATTGTATTCTGTTTTTATTTATGAACTACACAATGTGCCAACATCACTGGTTTTGGGTTTTGTAGAAAAATTGCCAATGCATTTTAAATGGGATAAAATGTCTCGGAAAATGTGGAATTTCTAGATGTTTGGGAAATTTTGGGGTATAAAAAATGGTAGCGCATGTGTCATGAAAAAGCCGAACGTTTTGAAAGTAGAATGGTTTGAATTGGATGAAAAATGTGGGAGAAGGAAATAGGGCGGACTAATAATTAGAATACTATTCAGCATTCACACAACAAATGCTTTTTACATCCACACAATTAACTGAATGCCGGCCTTCAATTTTCTTGTAATGCAATGTCTCCAGACGACACTTTGCTTTGAAATAAACCTTTATTTTGAAGCACTTTATTCTCACAACCGGAAATGTACCCATTCCACTTCCCTTGACTATATTAGCGTAGCTAGTTGCTACGACGCAAGGGGAATTGTTCAGCTTCGAGTTGTATTTCAGCCGACTTCTTCCAGCCGAATAAACTGCAACGTCTGGATTCGCACAGATATGGTGAGCGGGGTGTTATTTTTGAAGTGAAGACGTAAATCTGCGACATAATTAACATTGGCTACTGTTGACGAGCCACTGTTGCTACGTTAAGAAGCTAAGCAGGCTAACTCGGTCCAACGAGCTGTGTTAATTTAAATTTGTGCTCCATATATACTTTTAATATATTGAATATTAAAATTCAATGTATCTCTTTGATATTTACATGTCTCGCCCATTGACATTCTATTGTTTCTGCAGTCGCACACTATCCTTTTGGTTCAGCCGACCAAGAGACCCGAAGGCCGGACATATGCAGACTACGAGTCGGTGAATGAATGCATGGAAGGTAGTAGGCTACATCACTGCTTAAGCTCTCCAATATTATTACGATATCCTTTTATTTTGCTTGCATCATGTGTGATTTTGATGGCATTGTCAGTTGACGTAAGTTTTCCAATAATCTACCTCATCCAGGTGTGTGCAAAATGTATGAAGAACATTTGAAGAGGATGAATCCAAACAGCCCGTCCATCACATACGATATTAGTCAGTTGTTTGACTTTATTGACGACTTGGCAGATCTCAGCTGTCTTGTGTAAGTGTCACACGACTAAAGTAGGTACGTGACAAAAAAAGAAATGATACTGTTGCAAAGGCTGAGGGCAAAGCTTTCTAATGGTACTTATACAAATCAATTGCTTCTTTGTCCTGGATTATCCAGTAAAACAATACAGAAATGTGTGACCTACATTTTTATTTTTTTTGTCCTGTCCAGCTTCTCAGGCAAATCATATAGTTGATGTAGATGCCCATATCGGCTGTTCAGATTTACTTTACAAAAGAGAAGTGTAGGATACTTCTCTTGTTGCCTTATTTGTATTTGACTTTATTAAGTGTATTTATATTATCATTTGGTGCAGCCAGGCCGGAGAAGGAGGGGATAGAAAGAGAAAAAAAGGAAGACAGAGGGGGAAATTGTGGGGACAAGAAGGGGATTAGACAGAGAGGCAAACACAACAATAACAATAGAGCAACATCAGCAAATACGATATGTACAAATATGATGGTAAAAGTGATAGCAAAAAAGCAGTTAGCGAAATAAATAATAATACAGAAATGACAATGAGCATTATTACACTACAAATGGAGCAATACAAATACCAATAGAAATAGCACTATTGATAATGAACAATACCAATAATTTACCTCTATTATCAACAATACTGTTGTTCAAATGCAACAATACATATACGCAATGATAACGAGCTAGAAAAGGATGCAGAAAAGTGGAGGGGAAGAAAAAGAAGCAACCTATATTAATCTTGTAGATTGTTATGGAAACAATAGGTTAAGCTTTTTCTGTGTGCCATGTGTGACCTACATTTTGGAACGTGAACTTCAAAACATCATAGCGCCCTTATTTGTCAAATGCATGAAATTAAAAGTACCGTATTTTTCGGACCATAAGGCACACTGTCGATGAACTGGTTTATGCAGGTCTATTTTCATACACAATGCAATAAAGGGGTCATATTATGATTTTGTTTTCTACATTTAAAACACTTCTTTGTGGTCTACATAACATGCGTTGGTGGTTCTATGGTGAAAATGTTGCATGGATAGTGTTTTACAGACCGTTTTCAAGTCACTTTCTGACTATCTCTTAAGGATTTGTCATTTTGTGGGCAGGTCTTATTCGTGGGGCTCCACTTCGACCTCATTGATTGATTGATTGATTGATTGAGACTTTTATTAGTAGGTTGCACAGTGAAGTACATATTCCGTACAATTGACCACTAAATGGTAACACCCGAATACGTTTTTCAACTTTAAGTCGGGGTCCACTTAAATTGATTCATGATACAGATATATACTATCATCATAATACAGTCATCACACAAGATAATCACATAGAATTATTTACAATCAGGGTGTGGCGGGGCGACGTTAGGTTTGGTTGTTATCATCATCATCAGTCATTAACAATTGAGAACAGAGAAATTGATATTGGAACAGTGTAGGTTTGACTTGGTAGGATATGGACCGTGAGTGAGTGAGAGAGTGAAATCTCGATCGATCAGAAGGCATAAGAAAAAGTATCTGCATTTGATTATTAACAATCCGGGGAGGGTGTTAGTTTAGGGTTGAAGCTGCCTGGAGGTGAACTTTTATTGCGGTTTTGAAGGAGGATAGAGATGCACTTTCTTTTATACCTGTTGAGAGTGCATTCCACATTGATGTGGGATAGAAAGAGAATAAGTTAAGAACTTTGTTAGTTCGGAATCTGGGTTTAACGTGGTTAGTGGAGCTCCCCCTGGTGTTGTGGTTATGGCGGTCATTTACGTTAGGAAGTAGTTTGACATGTACTTCGGTATCAGGGAGGTGTAGCGGATTTTATAGACTAGGCTCAGTGCAAGTTGTTTTACTCTGTCCTCCACCCTGAGCCAGCCCACTTTGGAGAAGTGGGTAGGAGTGAGGTGGGATCTGGGGTGGAGGTCTAGAAGTAATCTGACTAGCTTGTTCTGGGATGTTTGGAGTTTAGATTTGAGGGTTTTGGAGGTGCTAGGGTACCAGGAGGTGCATGCGTAATCGAAAAAGGGTTGAACGAGAGTTCCCGCCAGAATCTTCATGGTGCTTTTGTTCACCAGAGAGGAGATTCTATAGAGAAATCTCGTTCGTTGGTTGACCTTTTTGATAACCTTGGTTGCCATTTTATCACAGGAAAGATTAGCCTCTAGAATGGAACCTCATCTGTTGTTGTAGTTTTTAGCACTTCCATAGCGAGTCTACTGACCGATTTAAGTTCAAACTAGGGTTGTACGGTATACCGGTATTAGTATACCGTAGTATCGCGATACTAATGAATCATTTTCAGTACGAAACCATCTCTGAAACGTACCAGTCCCGCAAACTGCATCATCCACAGACCTGTTGGCCGTGTAGGCGAACTGCAGTGGGTCCAGGAGGGGGGCAGTGATGTCCTTGAGGTAGGGCAGGACCAAGCGCTCAAAGGACTTCATGACCACAGACGTCAGCGCCACCAGCCTGTAGTCATGAAGTCCTGTGATCCGTGCTTTTTGGGGACAGGGACAACGGTGAAGGTCTTGAAGCAGGACGGCACGCAGCATAGCTCCAGAGAGGTGTTAAAAATGTTACTGAAGACAGGAGCCAGCTGATCCGCGCAGTGTCTGAGGGTGGAGAGGGAGCTTGTTCAGCTTCAAGAACTGCCGGCGTTCATCCTCCTCACGGAGTACTTACAACCAGACACCGTGTGTAGACAGAAAAGGGAGAATGGGCGCATTTTGGCTTAAAAACTAACGATAAAAGTGAAGTTATAACACTGAAACGGTGCTTTAAAACATGGCTAACTAGCTAGCGGCTGACGTCCATCCGCCACCGGCAGTGTTTTAGCTACTTCTAAATCACTAATCCTCGCCTCCATGGCGACAAATAAAGTACATTTCTTACAAGTATCATCCCTGCAGGATGAGGAATAGCTAAACATGCTTCACTACACACCGTAGCTCACCAGCGTCAAAATGTAAACAAACGCAATGGGTGGAATTTTTAAGAAAACAAAAGGATTTTAAGTGCGCCTCATAGTCTGAAAAATACGGTAAATGGATTATTTAAGTCAGTAACCCAAAGAAAATCACTTAATAAAATAAAAAACTTAATTAATTAATTTTTAATTAAGTTATGTAGCGATGTTATAATCAACAGAAAAATAGCTCTAACTTCAATATTTCCTGGAAGTTTTTAATGGCATTTTAGAGCAAATAATTATGCATTAGTAGGGTACTATCTGACCGAAGTAGTGGGGTTTTTTTTCTGGATGAAATGTTACACAAATGTTTGTTTTGTCTGTCCGAGGCAAAGCGGCGCCGGCAGCTATAATGGCCACTCCAGCCTCACTCACAAAAGCATTTTAAGGACGCTCAAAAACCATCATCGGGTTTTCATAGATGAGGATTATTCGTATAAATACATATACAAAAGTCTAAAATTATAAGTAAAGAAACTAAAACTTACCATTATTGTGTTCGCGTGTTGATTTATTCCACTTCAACTTAGACCTGTAAATTTCCACGTCGAGACACTTTAAGGAAAGTTAAACTACATCATGAACCCCTGTACTTTTCAATTGGTTAAAAAAAAAAACACACAGAGCAAACAATGACGTGCATCGCAAACTGCCTCGTACTGAGCGGTCACAATCCGCCACTGCAAAGGAGATAAGTAACGTATTTTCCGGACTATAAGGCGCACTTAAAATCCTTTTTTTTCTCAAAACTCGACAGTGGGCCTTATAACCTGGTGCGCCTAATCTACGGAATAATTCTGGTTTTGCTTACCGACCTTGAAGCAATTTTATTTGGTACGTGGTGAAATAAGTGTGACCAGTAGATGGCAGTCAAATATAAGAGATATGTGTAGACTGCACTATGATGGCAATATGATTCAAGTAAACACCAACATTTTATATGCTCCATTGAAAATAAGAACATTACACAGGGCGCTCAAAAATCTATCAAAATGTTTTAGTACGACTTTGGTAAGCTTTGTAGCCGCACCGCTTAATGGATTGTCGCCGCATTAAACATACGAGTATTATTATGGTGTGTGTATAAGGTAAGACATATTTGGCGTTTTGTTTCGCAGTATTATGGAAAAGCAACTTTTTTACCTCTGGTACCTGCTGATCTGTATTTGGGATCTGAATAAATCTGAAAAATTGCGTGCGTCCGCCTTTGTAGTCTGTAGTAGATAAGCTTCTTCTTTTTCTCTATCTTCTTGTTATGGTACATTCATCCTCTGCTGTTGCCATTTCTAATATAAAGTAGTGTAAAGTTCTTACTTACCGTATTTTTCAGACTATAAGTCGCTCCGGAATATACGTCGCACCGGCCGAAAATGCACAATAAAGAAGGAAAAAAACCTGTATACGTCGCACTGGAGTATGTCGAGTTTTTTGGGGAAATTTATTTGATAAAATCCAACACCAAGAATAGACATTTGAAAGGCAATTTAAAATAAATACAGTCATCTGTCACTCCCGATCGCTAAATCCTATGAAATCTTCTTCCTCGGTGTCGCCTCTGGTATGCGCCCTGCTAGCGTCCTTTCTTTCTGCTGCTCGATTGTTGTTCTCTGCAGCATATTTCACTAAGTCCAGCTTGTAATCTGCAGTATATGATTTCCTTTTTGGTGCCATTTTAGTTCAGTCCTTCTCAGTTTTTATAAGTTACCGCCAATGTTGATGTGATCCATTTTAATAGCTCCGGCAGTAGCGTATAGCAGATAGCATCCCAGGACCCACAATGCACTTCTGTCATGACCCACCCCCGCCGAATTCTTATTGGTTGGCGTGTGAGCGACGATTGCTGACATGTGTGTGACGATTGTGGACATTTTCTTCGTTGCTCACGCGAATGAGATAAATAATATTATTTGATTATTTACGGTAATGTGTTAATAATTTCACCCATAAGTCGCTCCGGAGTATACGTCACACCCACGGCAAAACTATGAAAAAAACGTCGACTTATAGTCCGAAAAATACGGTATATCTGTCAGTAAACTCGACATGAAAGTGCTAAAACATACCGGTTTAGTGAGTTTACATTATTTACCCAAGGAACTTTAGTTATTAGAGAGTTGCGGTCGGACGGTTTTTCACGGGACACATTTCCGGCAATGTTGTTGTCTCTGAGTGAGGAGATGCTGCTCTGTTATTGATTGAAGTAAAGTCTGAATGTCATTAAAAGAGTTAGCTCCATCTTTCGACACTTCTTCCACTCACGTCCTTGCACGCTACACCGCTACAACAAAGATGAAGGTGCCGAAGGTGAGCCACGTAAATAAGACCGCCCACAAAACGGCGCATCCTGAAGCGACTGTCAGAAAGCGGCTTGAAGATGATCTGTAAAACATCTATGCAACATTTTCACCAAAGAACCACCATTATGTGTTATGTAGACCACAAGGAAGAGTTTTGAATTTAGAAGGAAGAAAAATATGACTCCTTTGATGCGCCCGATAATCCGGTGCCTTTTTATATATGAAAAAAGATCAAAAGTAGACCATTCATTGGCAGTGCGCCTTAGAATCCGGTGCGCCCTATGGTCCGGAAAATACGGTTGGTTAGCAGCTGATTGTCACGTACCTAACTAAAGCACCAATTTGCTTGTGTATTGTTTCAATCAATTGCTCTTTTTGTTGTAAAGTTACAGAGCTGACACCCAGACGTACCAGCCGTATAACAAAGACTGGATCAAGGAGAAGATTTATGTCCTGCTGAGGCGTCAAGCTCAGCAAGCAGGGAAGTAGAAAGAAGTCTTATCGCTTTTGTCCTTCTACACACATCTGAAAAAGGTATATTGTGTAAAACATTTACATTTCCGTTATTTTCTGAGATATGTGTAATGGGACAACAGAGTACTATAAAGGGAGGATGCCCATATTTTATATTGGGGAAGGCTTAGGTTGTAAGGCACATGTTTGTTACCAGTTACATTTAGAAAATAGACTCCTTTTAGCAAAATGAAAACATTTTACCTTTCTTTTTCTCTGTCATCTGTCCTCATTTTAACGAAAGCCAATACATGTGTTGTCATTTACTGTATACCGTATTTTCTGGACCACTAGCCGCCCTGGTATGTAAGCCACGGCCACCTAATTTTTGATGATTTGTTTTTCCATATATTAACCGCACCGGACACACAGGACAGGCCAAACGTTTGGACACACCTTCTCATTTCAATGCGTTTTCTTTATTTTCATGATTATTTACATTGTAGATTGTCACTGAAGTGAAAACCCTATTAGGTGACTACCTCTTGAAGCTCATGGAGAGAATGCCAAGAGTACGCAAAGCATTAATCAGAGCAAAGGGTGGCTATTATGAAGAAACTAGAATATAAAACATGTTTTCAGTTATTTCAATTTTTTTTGTTAAGTACATAACTCCACATGTGTTCATTCATAGTTTTGATGCCTTCAGTGACAATCTACAATGTAAATAGTCATGAAAATAAAGAAAACGCATTGAATGAGGAGAAGGTGTGTCCAAACTTTTGGCCTGTACTGTATATATACCGGTATGTTGAGATATTTACATGGAAAGATTTTGTTTTTATTTAATTCCCGAGCACGGCCACCACTGCTGCTCACTGCTCCCCTCACCTCCCAGGGATGAGTCGAATGCAGAGAGTAATTTCACCACACGTACTGTGTGTGTGACTATCAATGGTACTTTGACTTTATACCATAATAGTTTCCAAACGGTGCCTGTAACATGGCAGTAAAACGCTTGATCAAACAATACAGAAAAGATATTGATGGCTTTATTCATCCTTTATGGGATGAATAAGATTTTCCTTTTATTAATAGGGTTAAATATGTTAGGTTTCTTCTTCCTTGTACAGTACTTTGTAAACATTTTTGAGTTTGAACAGTTTCTTAAAGTGTATCATTTTAGTTTGATTTCCATTCCGTAATAAACCATAGATCAGCCGCACATTTGTATAAACACATGGTTCAAAGTTTGGGGGGAAAGAAGTATCAGCTTTTAGTCCAGAAAATACGGTAAATTAATTTAATATTCATATGCAGATGGAATACGGTTAATGTCAACAAACTGACCTGACCCCTCACAATTACATGTGTCCCATACATCCATTTTCTATACCGCTTGGCCTTTATAGGATCACATCTGAGCTGGAGCCTTTTACAATATGTTTTATGTTACTCTGACTTGCAGTGGTTACTTTATTTGTGCTTAATGCTGTTGTTGTCAACCATTTGTTTTACATGTGTCTTATTTCAAGGAAATGGCAACAACGGCTTGTTTCCTAATAAAGTTTTGGTATCAAGACTGTCCTTTCATTCTTTACCACACAACTTTGAAGTTCTCAGGGCATTCACTCGATCGCAACTCGACTGTTCGGTTTGTCTTAGAAGACATTCCGCCTTCATCAATTCATGCTCAAGATTGGTCAGATCTGGTCTAGTAGCTGTTGCCAAAACCCCAACAATTTATGCTCCAGCACAAGGATGTTTCCGCCCTGTTGTAGTGAAAAAAACAACTGTTGAGATGCAAAAGAGTAACCCTACTGTGTTGAAATATAAATTGTTGTTTTTTTGGCATCAGCTACTAGACTAAATCTGACCAATCTAAGTCTTTGAGCATGAATTTATGATGCCTACTCTGATGAGAGGCAAACACGTCTTCTCAGACAAACCAAACAGTCCAATTGCGATGGATTGAATGCCCTGAGAATACAATGAGCTGAATGAGAACATCCATAGACAATTTTAAACTTATTTTATTTCTAGGTTTTGAACTAAGCAATACACAAAACATTATTTTGATCATGAATTTTTTTCACCGTATAAAAATAATGCAAATATTTACACAAAATGTAAATACAACTGGTTGAAAAAGGTTTGTTTGTTGTTGGATTGTATTGTATTGTACTAATTTTAATCCATGATGCACAATTCATAATGAAATTACCCCTAGTTCATTTAAAAAAAAAAAACATTAAATCTACCTCAGTGGTTTTCAAACGGTCTGGTAGTAGAGCCATATAATCACTTGATTAAAGTAACTGTTTTATTTCCCAATATTCAAACAGTGTTACTGTTTAATACTGAGTGTAATGATACAGTGACCAACACTTATTACATGTCCACACCAACACAGATACTTAAACACATACCGGTACTTGTCTCTGCATTTAGGCCTCTTGTCCACACGCAAACGCATACTTTTGTCCTTAAAAACGCAGACTATTGCAAACGCTGGCCAATGTGTACAGTTCCAAAACTACGTGTACGCAGCACACACGGAGACTTGGGATGACGTTACGGTTGTGCACTGTCATTTCCAAAGCTCAACAACACCGCTATGCTGGCTTTAAACCATATATGAGGACTTACTGCTATTTTCACTCAACATTATTAAAAAAGATGTATCAAAATGGGTTTTGCGACAATGACAGTCAGCTGATTTGAATACGATCGCTGTCGAATGTGTGGATGGAGATCGTTATAACCATGGATGTGTGTTTTTGAAACGATGTCCACACAAGCACGGATAGTTTCAAAAAACTTAATACGCGGGGTTAAAACGATCCTCATCCGCACAGGTGTAGATTCGAAACTGGCTCCGTCTACACACAAACACATTCACCTGCTGTCATCCACATTTTTTCCAATCAGAAGCATGGAAAAGAAGCCACAGCTGACTTGCTGGCATTACACCTCCGTTAATATCATGTTTATTTTGATATACTAGACATGTAGATTATCTTTAAAACCAGCCTGATTTACACAGGAACATTATGAATCTTTCTTAGAGTATAAAGCATGCGTATGTGCCTGTGCTGCTGAAACCCAACACTTGCGGAATAATATGTTTAATCAGCAACGTGGTGATATATTACATGTCCAGTGAAGTGTACATTATTTATAAAATCAGTGCACACTAACAAGGATCCAAGGAAACCTCCTGAATAGTTACATGTAAGTGCCCAAAGCGCACAGACTCTTGTGGAATTGGAAAACATTTATTCATCGATATAGTGATGGATTACATGTGCAATGACGTGTACATTGTCTTTAACATCAATACACACAAGGAGGAAGCTACATTATGTTTGTTTTTTAGTCGCTCGGGCGCTTTACATGGTCACAAAGTACCAAGAGTGGAAAAACAAGTTGCCTCTATAATGAAGCTATTATCATATTTATCTGATTTATGACACTTAAAGACTTCCAAAGTTTGCGAATAAATAGATATGATCAAAATAGTATCAATCTCAAGGAGATTCCCCGAGCCATTTTGAGAAATATTGAGGAAGCCAGACATCACCGCAGATCCCTTCCCCACCAACAACAATGCAAATCGTGCAGACTTTGTGAGAGCCAACGACGATTACTTTGGGCAAAATTATGATCCAGAACCTTATATTGTTGATCGTGACTATAAGGTACACGTTTTAGAAGCTCTGCTAAACAAATCCAGTTTTAGTGAAACACTACAGCATCATGTAGCAGCATTGCTTAGTGATAAACAAGAAATACAAACGACAAACATAATAAAGTGATAGCTTACTGTACGATGTCTGCTCTCACTTTGATGTCAACTGATAGGATGTCCATGAACAATTAATCATGATGCACACGAAGGGCTAACAAGGAAGTCTTCCTGCAGACACTGTCTTCGGTTGTGTGTGCTTGTCTCCATCTCCAAATGTACGTTGAATGTCACAGATGAACAGCTTTTAGATTCAAGGCTAAATCCTCCTATAATCCAGTAATGGCGATAATAATGTTTGTATCATTGTGCCGCTAAAAAATGGTTTGGTTGTGTTAGCGCTTATAACAACATCGTTAATATTTGGTTAATATTCAGGATAATTTGGATGGTTATTTAGAGGGATTTGTGGGCAAAATAGAGAGCCACCATTGACTACATTGTTAGCGGACTTTTTATGTATTTATTTATTTACGACTTAGAATGCATAAGAAAAACATGTGTATATAGAGATTGTGTATGATAGTCAGCACCTGTAATTTTGGGGTATATCCAGTATGAATATGGTCAGAGTGCAGGCGTTCCCCTCGTGACGTCAATCTCCGAAAATAGCCAAAAGTATTTGGAGTGGAATATTCAAAACGGCTGACTGAATTAGTGGCATTTTGTGATGTTTAAACTGTGTTTTTACCTACTTTGCGGATTGTAAATATGATTGGATATGGTTTAATGGATACAATGAAACACAATTAAGCATATCAAGTCAACTTGTTTTCCCACTCCACTGGTACTTTAAGGATTAAAAGTTGTGGAACTCTTCACCTTGGCCAGCGTTTGCAATAGTATGCGTTTGCGTGTGGACAAGAAGCCTAAACGGTAAACACAGAGATAAGTATGCGTTTATTAAGTATCCGTGTTCGTGTGGACATGGCCTAAAACGTCTGCCTTGTTTTTAATGAATACTTAAGGCCTACTACGCTACTGTATTGTATTTTAATGTCGATCATTATGGAGGTAATTGGCGAGGCAAGTTTTTTTCTTGGGTGGTACTTAGTGAAAAAAGTATGACAACCACTGATCTACCTCATTATTATGAAATAGTTACTAAAAAAGCAGTAGTTTGCACGTAATAAAGTCACTTCCGGCATGCACTGTCTCTTTAAATGTGGCGGGCTGCCCTGTTGGTGTGCAGGAAACCCCGTACAGACTGTTGGGGCCCAAGATGGCAGAATACTCACGGGGGACTAATAATTCTAATAATAACAACATCGCTAATATCTGGTTAATATTCAGGTCAAGATATGTATAAAGAGTATTGTTGGTGGGTTTTGGGTGGTTATTTAGAGGGATTTGTGGGAAAAATAGAGAGCCCCCATTGACTACATTGTTAGCTGACTTTTTATGTATTTATTTATTTACCACTTAGAATGCATAAGAAAAATACCAAAACAGCTGACTGACATTAGCACTGGCGCATCATTTTGATGCGTCTTTTATTCATTTTTTTAATACAGTGAAAATAGCAGCGTGTTTACGTTCAAACATACAGTAAGTCCTCTTATAGTGTGTTGAAAGCCGTTTGCAAAAGTCTGTGTTTTTAAGGACAATAGTATGCGTTTGCGTGTGGAGAAAAGCCTAAACGGTAAACACAGAGATAAGTATGCGTTAATTAAGTGTCCATGTTCGTGTGGACATGGCCTAAAATCTTGTTTTTAATGAATACTTAAGGCCTACTACGCTACTGTATTCTAATGTCGGTCATTATGGAGGTAATTGGCAAGGCAAGTTTTTTCTTGGGTGGTACTTTGTGAAAAAAGTATATCAACCACTGATATACCTCATTATTATGAAATAGTTAGTGAAAATGCAGTAGTTTACACGTAATAAAGTCACTTCCGTCATGCACTGTCTCTTTAAATGTGGCGGGCTGCCCTGTTGTTGGTGTGCAGGAAACCCCGTACAGACTGTTGGGGCCCAAGATGGCAGAATACTCACGGGGGACTAAAAATTCTAATAATAACAACAATGCTAATATTTGGTTGATAGAGTATTGTTGGCGGGTTTTGGGTGGTTATTTAGAGGGATTTGTGGGAAAAATAGAGAGCCCCCATTGACTACATTTTTAACAGACTTTTTATGTATTTATTTATTTACTACTTAGAATGCAAAAGAAAAATACCAAAACAGCTGAGTGACATTAGCACTGCCGCATAATTTTGATGCGTCTTTTTTTTCTTCCTTAGAGTGAAAATATCAGCGTGTTTACGTTCAAACACACAGTAAGTCCTCTTATTGTGTTGAAAGCCAGCAAGGCAGTGTTGTTGAGATTTGGAAATGACAGCGCACAACCGTGACGTCATCAGAAGAGTACGAGTCTCCGTTTCGATCAGTGTACACGCATTTGCAAACTCTCGTCTGCAAAAGTCTGTGTTTTTAAGGACAATAGTATGCGTTTGCGTGTGGACAAGAAGCCTAAACTGTGAACACAGAGATACATATGCGTTTATGAAGTATATTTGTGTGGACATGGCCTAAAACCTTGTTTTTAATGAATACTTAAGGCCTACTACGCTACTGAATTTTAATGTCGGTCATTATGGAGGTAATTGGGGAGGAACGTTTTTTCTTGGGTGGTACTTGGTGAAAAAAAGATATCAACCACTGATATACCTCATTATTATGAAATAGTTACTAAAAAAAACAGTAGTTTACACGTAATAAAGTCACTTCCGTCATGCACTGTCTCTTTAAATGTGGTGGGCTCTCCTGTTGTTGGTGTGCAGGAAACCCTGTACAGACTGTTGGGGCCCAAGATGGCAGAATACTCACGGGGGACTAATAATTCTAATAATAACAACATCGCTAATATCTGGTTAATATTCAGGTCAAGATATGTATAAAGAGTATTGTTGGTGGGTTTTGGGTGGTTATTTAGAGAGATGTTTGGGAAAAATAGACAGCCCCTATTGCTACATTGTTAGCAGACTTTTATGTATTCATTTATTTACCACTTAGAATGCATCAGAAAAATACCAAAACAGCTGACTGACATTAGCACTGGCGCAGAATTTTGATGCGTCTTTTTTTTTTTTTTCCTTCAATGTAGAGTGAAAAATATCAGCGTGTTTACGTTCAAACATACAGTAAGTCCTCTTATAGTGTGTTGAAAGCCAGCAAGGCAGTGTTGTTGAGATTTGGAATTGACAGCGCACAACCGTGACGTCATCAGAAGAGTACGAGTCTCCGTTTCGAGCTGTGTACACGCATTTGCAAACTCTCGTCTGCAAAAGTCTGTGTTTTTAAGGACAATAGTATGCCTAAACTGTGAACACAGAGATACGTTGCGTTTATTAAGTATATTTGTGTGGACATGGCCTAAAACCTTGTTTTTAATGAATACTTAGGGCCTACTACGCTACTGTATTTTAATGTCGGTCATTATGGAGGTAAATGGCGAGCCAACTTTTTTCTTGGGTGGTACTTGGTGAAAAAAGTATATCGACCACTGATCTACCTCATTTTTATGAAATAGTTACAGTAGTTTACACGTAATAAAGTCACTTCCGTCATGCACTGTCTCTTTAAATGTGGCGGGCTGCCCTGTTGTTGGTGTACAGGAAACCCCGTACAGACTGTTGGGGCCCAAGATGGCTGAATACTCACGGGGGACTGTTAGCAAATAACCGAGCAAGACATCGGTAATGAATGACAAATAGCAATACGGTGTAAAGCAAACGCTTTATGTAATTTTACAACAACGAGCTTGTTGGTTTGCATTGTTTTCGGAATGTATAACAGTACGGAGAGAGTTTCCTCTCCGCGGCCCCGAGCCAGAACATGGCGGAACACATTGGGGAGAAATAGCGGCTAACGCTAAGTTAGCCGGCCTGCTATCCAGCCATATTTCCCAACATTGTTCCGGATTAAAACCAAACGCTCAGCCTGCAAATGTGAAACGATGTTTTTGGCGTGTCGCTGTGGTTATTTCGCCTTAAAACGGGTAAGGTACGAAGTGCTGGTGTCTGGGTTACACGGAGGCAAGTCAACGCGTTAGCCCTGCCAATAGCTGCTAGCTAACGTCCACCAGAGTGTATTTACGTGTTTATCTTAAGGATTCCAACTATTGACATATCAATAAATGTATCGTTTATGTGCGTTTTTTTTTTAATGTAGCAAGTGTGTAAACACAGGCCCCATTTCCTTGTTTTGATATTAGGCTACCTCTTCAAGGTGGCTCCGGAGTGCGCGGTCTTCAGTTTGAAGTTTTCTCGCTAACATTGTTATAATATAGTGTAAATATATTAGTTAGAAGCAGAGCTGGACGTTCGCTTGTTGGTCGGCTTGACCCGAGCCTGCAACGTTTTTGGACCGCGATTGAAAGTCGTGGCGTCACTAAGGTGAGGTGCACCAGCCTGGAGGGGTGTTGGGGGGACCGGTCACAAGCACCTGTCAGGATGACGGACACTCGCCGACGAGTCAAAGTCTACACCCTCAACGAGGACAGACAGTGGGACGACCGCGGCACAGGACACGTCTCGTCGGGGTATGTGGACCGGCTGAAAGGCACGTCTCTCCTGGTGCGGGCGGAGAGCGACGGTAAGTGCCTTGTACTTGCACCCAAATGTGCAACACTGTGGTCCCCATCATCAATTGTCCAATACTGAACTTGTCTCTGTCACTGCCAAGGTTCCTTACTACTGGAGTCCAAAATAAACACGAACACAGCGTACCAGAAACAGCAGGTCAGTGCTTTTTTGTTAGGGGTGTAACGATTTCTTTTAACAACTATTTGAATCAGGCCAGGTCCACACGAACAAGGGGAGTTTCAAAAACACATATGTGGGGTTAAAACAATCTCCATCCACTAAGGGTGTAACGGTACACAAAAATGTCGGTTCGGTACGTACCTCGGTTTAGAGCAGTGGTTCTTAAAGGCCTACTGAAATGCGATTTTCTTATTTAAACGGGGATAGCAGGTCCATTCTATGTGTCATACTTGATCATTTCGCGATATTGCCATATTTTTGCTGAAAGGATTTAGTAGAGAACATCGACGATAAAGTTTGCAACTTTTGGTCGCTGATAAAAAAAAGCCTTGCCTGTACCGGAAGTAGCAGACGAGTAGCGTGACGTCACAGGTTGTGGAGCTCCTCACATCTGCACATTGTTTACAATCATGGCCACCAGCAGCAAGAGCGATTCGGACCGAGAAAGCGAAGATTTCCCCATTAATTTGAGCGAGGATGAAAGATTTGTGGAAGAGGAAAGTGAGAGTGAAGGACTAGAGGGCAGTGGGAGCGATTCAGATAGGGAAGATGCTGTGAGAGGCGGGTGGGACCTGATATTCAGCTGGGAATGACTAAAACAGTAAATAAACACAATACATATATATATACACCGTATTTTCCGCACTATAAGCCGCCCCGGGTTATTAGCCGCACCTTCAATGAATGGCATATTTCAAAACTTTGTTCACCTATAAGCCGCCCCGGGTTATTAGCCGCGCCTACGCTGCGCTAAAGGGAATGTAAAAAAAAACAGTCAGATAGGTCAGTCAAACTTTAATAATATATTACAAACCAGCATTCTAACAACTCTGTTCACCCCCAAAATGTAATGTGCAATCACAAAAATAGTAACACTCAAATTAGTGCAGAGCAATAGCAACATCAATAACTCAACGTTGCTCGAACGTTAATGTCACACAACACACAAAATAAACATTTAAAGCCCACTTTCTGAAGTTATTCCTCATCCATAAATCCCTCGAATTCTTCTTCAGTGTCTGAATTAAAAAGTTGGGCGAAAACGGCATCCAAAATGGCCGGCTCCGTCTCGTCAAAGTCATCAGAGTCAATGTTGCTGTTGTTGTCCAGCAGTTCCGTGAATCCTGCCTTCCGGAAAGCTCGGACCACAGTTGAGACCGATATATCCGCCCAGGCATTTACAATCCACTGGCAGATGTTAGCGTATGTCGTCCGGCGCTGTCTCCCTGTCTTAGTGGCGCAGGTCATCTTGTTGCTTCCTCTACCTACGCACCATTGATTCATGTATGTTCAATTCTCTCGCTGCTGCTCTATTTCCGTGTTCTACTGCGTGACTTATTGCCTTGAGTTTGAATTCTGCGTTGTACGCGTGTCTCTTAATAGGAGCCATTTTGTGGTCTTTACAGATGTAAACACACTAATGAAATGAAACGTAATATCCGCGCGCTTCTTCTTCTACGGGGGCGGGTGCTTACCTTGGAGGTTGCTTACAGTAGAAGAAGAAGCGCTTCCTCTTCTATGGGGGCGGGTGCTTACCGTAGAAGAAGAAGCGCTTCCTCTTCTACGAGGAAAAAAGATGGCGGCTGTTTACCGTAGTTGCGAGACCTAAACTTTATGAAAATAAATATTAATTTTAATCCATATATAAGGCGCACCGGGTTATAAGCCGCACTGTCAGCTTTTGAGAAAATTTGTGGTTTTTAGGTGCGGCTTATAGTGCGGAAAATACGGTACTCTATTAGCCACAACACAACCAGGCATATATTTAATATGCCACAAATGAATACCGCATAACAAACACCTCCCCCCTCCCGTCCATATAACCCGCCAATACAACTCAAACACCTGCACAACACACTCAATCCCACAGCCCAAAGTACCGTTCACCTCCCCAAAGTTCATACAGCACAAATATTTCCCCAAAGTCCCCAAAGTTACGTACGTGACATGCACATAGCGGCACGCACGTACGGGCAAGCGATCAAATGTTTGGAAGCCGCAGCTGCATGCGTACTCACGGTACTGCGTCTGCGCATCCAACTCAAAGTCCTCCTGGTAAGAGTCTCTGTTGTCCCAGTTCTCCACAGGCCAATGGTAAAGCTAGACTGTCATGTTCCGGGAATGTAAACAATGAAACATCGACTGTGTTTGTGTTGCTGCAGTCGGCCGCAATACACCGCTTCCCACCTACAGCTTTCTTCTTTGCTGTCTCCATTGTTCATTGAACAAATTGCAAAAGATTCACCAACACAGATGTCCAGAATACTGTGGAATTTTGCGATGAAAACAGACGACTTAATAGTTGGCCACCATGCTGTCCCAAAATGTCCTCCACAATCCGTGACGTCACGCACTGACGTCATCATACCGAGACGTTTTCAGCAGGATATTTCGCGCGAAATTTAAAATTGCACTTTAGTAAGCTAACCCGGCCGTATTGGCATGTGTTGCAATGTTAAGATTTCATCATTGATATATAAACTATCAGACTGCGTGGTCGGTAGTAGTCAGTAGGCCTTTAACCTTGTTGGAGGTACCGAACCCCACCAGTTTCATAAGCGCATTCACCGAACCCTTCTTTAGTGAAAAATAAAATGTTTTTTATTTTCAAATTCAAGAAAACGTTATATGTTTTTTTACTGGTGCACAAAATGAACCGTGCATGAACATCACCTTGTTCAAAGAACAAAACCAACACAGTGCATCAACAAATGACACACCTTACACACATTCACATGAATTGATTAACGTGGACCCCGACTTAAACAAGTTGAAAAACGTATTCGGGTGTTACCATTTAGTGGTCAATTGTACGGAATATGTACTGTACTGTGTAAACTGTACTGTTTCATATAATGTATTTACTTCGTTTGCAATCTGCTAGTAAAAGTTTCAATCAATCAATCAAAAAACCTGCAAATCAGATGGAAAATTAGAGGGAACATAGTTTTTATTTACACGATAAGTCGGATGTGTCTTTACCTCCGTGGCGGAGGCTACGCCGAACCCCTGAGGCCGACTCACCGAACCCCTGGGTTCGATCGAACCCAGGTTAAGAACCTCTGGTTTAGAGGTCACGGTTCGATTCATTTTCGCTACAGTAAGAAAACAACAAAATATACATTTTTTGGTTATTTATTTACCAAATTTGTAAACAATGGCTTTATCCTTCTAACGTTGGGAACACTATAACAATTCTGCCCAAAAATAGAAATAGCTCTGTGTGTGTTCCAATTCAATTATTTAGTGTCTCTGGAACTTGTTTAAATCTCAGCTCAGATAATACAGTTCTTGGAGAAAGGTTTTGGAGAGTAAAGCAGTACAGTCCATGTGCTGCGGTTAAGGGTGAAAATGTGCATAGAGGGTTGGCTCGAGAGCCTCCTACCAGCCCAGACAGAACAGGTGGTGGGGTTCCTGGCTGGAATCTCCCAAGAACAATCCTTGGACAAGATGCTTTTTTTCCCTTAGCTCGCCATCATAAAGAGAAGCCTGGCCTTTGTAAGAACCAGGACCATCCTTATAAATCAATGTGTACACAAATCAAATATTTTCATTAAATAACACTAATTGCATTATAAAGTATTCAGAACAGGTTCTAGTTTTTTCCTCAATATTGTACATTATAAATCAACATACATGTCAGAATCAAAATATGCAATAAAGTGCTAAAATAACCATTAGCAGCATAAATATGACCTATACAATTCGGTCAGTGCACTAAACGTGCTTATTATCAAACACATTCAAAAGTACATTCAATACACAATAGTTATCATTGGTTCAAGTCATATACCTTGTGTATGGACGATTGAGAAATATGCCACAAAGACTTGCAATGAAACAATGGAAGAAAGAATAATATATTTTCATAAACATGGACTCACCAACTGCGCTTCT
This sequence comes from Nerophis lumbriciformis, assembly GCF_033978685.3. NCBI lineage: Eukaryota > Metazoa > Chordata > Actinopteri > Syngnathiformes > Syngnathidae > Nerophis > Nerophis lumbriciformis. The sequence goes on along the minus strand of NC_084573.2, from coordinate 15,373,676 downwards.
ACAATCACACACAGCTTAATGACAAAAAATCCGGCGCTGGTAGTCTGTTCTATAAAGTTTACAAATAGGCATTTAGTTTAGAATCCCGTCAGCACAATATTTCGGGTGAAAACGAGAATAAAAACCTACCTCGAGCAGAAATATCATCTCTCTCCCCTCACGTCCTGTCTACTGGCCACTTCCTGCTACCGGCTTATAAGCACAGCTGATTGGACCGCGGCGGTCACGTGATAGTCACGTGACAAAGAGTAATACAGAGCAAGAGCCTAATTGTCTCCGCACAAGTATGTATTTGACACCTGCGTTACACCAACATGCCGTGTGGTGTGCATTGTTTGCACAACGTGCGGTACGCTACTTATGTCCGTCCGTGCAGTGCGCTACTTAATGTTTGTGTGGAAACTCGTTCGGTACACCTCTGGACCGAACCGAACCCCCCGTACCGAAACAGTTCAATACAAATACACGTACCGTTACACCCATACCATCCACACAAGTATAGTTTCAAAAGTGTCTATGTCTACACACAAACACACACACTTAGACTTTGACTTCATTTTATTGTCATTCAAATTTGAACTTTACAGTACAAATAAGAACGAAATGTTGTTGCATTAGCTCATGGTAGTGCAGGATAAAAGAGCAATGAGGTGCAGATATAAATAAATAGATTACTGTACAGATAAATATATTGCACTTTTTCATATGCATCTACGTTTATGTATGTATGTTATATTGTCTTTATATTCCAGCAAGTTAATCCATTTTGGGGAGTAATTGAGGGGATTATTTTAATGCATTCAAGAGTCTTACGGCCTGAGGGAAGAAGCTGTTACAGAACCTGGAGGTTCTGCTACGGAGGCTGCGGAACCTCTTTCTAGAGTCCAGCAGTGAAAACAGTGCACATTTTGTCCAATCAGAAGCCTGAAAAGAAGCGGCAATAGCTGACTTGGCGGCATCATTATGTTTATTTTGATCAACTTTAGAGGTACGATGACATATCCATTATCTTAAAAAACAGCCTGCACGTACACAGAACCCTGGGAACATTATTAAAGAAACCCAACACTCATAGAATTATAACATGTTCAGCAACATGGTGATGTATTACATGTGCAGAGAAGTGTACATTATTTCTAAAATCAGCATGCACTAACAGCCAAGGAAACCATTTTGCATGTTTAAGTGCCTATACAAAGTGTCTATATCAGACCTGGGCAATGTGCGTCCCTGTCTGGTCCGCGTGAGGCCAATCATAAATTACAAAATACATTTAAAAAAGTATCTATGTCGAGTGTGCAATACAACGGTGCTGCTTTTGTTTTGAAAAGTGTTATTTGTATTACTTCCGTGTGGACGTATGCGCGTGCCTGATTGTGAGTGAATCTGAACAGCAGCAATCACAAATGACAAAATAAAGTTTAAAAAACATCTATGTTGTGCGCGCAGTACAACTGTGCTGCTTTTATTTTGAAAAGTTTTATTTATGGACATATGTCCGTGTGTAACCTGTGAGTGAAGGTGCACAGCGACAAGTGATGCCCAGTTTCTCCCGAGACGCTTAAAAGAGAAAAGTTGATGACGAATGCCGTGTTTTCAACAAGACATGGACTGCCAAGCAACGTTCCCTCTAAGGTGCGCGCCTGCGCAATTGCGCACTGCTCAAGCGTCCTCTGCGCACAGCACATATATGCCGCGCACCAAATCAAACCTGTTTGAATTCTAAACAAAATAAACACATTTATTCTGTGTAATTTTGCAATGCAACTCTGAGTGACAGTGACAACAAGCAGCCCTAACGGTGTTCGTCAACACCATTCAATTGAACACCCTTCAATTATTGTAACGTCTATCGAGATGCTTCGAGGACAGGAATTATATCGATCACTTTATTGAGCAAAACTGTTTACATTTGGCCATAACCACACCAAAAACATGAGTAAAAAACTTCTATCTCGAAAAACTAGTCATTTCTGCCGTACAAACCAGGCCAAAACCAACTTGTCATCTGTCACCAGCACGCATACCACTAAGCCACTGGTGCGTTTATGGCCACACAAAAAGTTGGACAACTCAAACACCACACAAAGTTACACTATGACTCCTCAGTCATACGTGTGCTTATTCTACTGTCATTTATTATTAATGTTAATTTATTTATATTAATCATGGAATGCTGTTACTAGAGAAAGTTACAGGAATGCACACTTCATCCTATGCTTACATTTCATTGTGCAACATGAGGATGTTTAAGGGGAACTAAATGTGATCTCTGAAAGGGGTAAAAATGATTTCCAAAGCAGGACCCCCACCCAGACATATTGTACAATACTAATCCATAGCTTATGAAAAACAAGATTTATTTTATTTTCATTACAAGTGGGCCAAATCATTAATATTACTAAATAATCTCATGAAAATGACTCCTCATTTGAGTGTTATTATAAAATATTGGTTTGAGACAGGTGTGCTGCTGGTATTGCCACGTGTGATGTTGCTCACATGTGCTCCACTGAATGCTCAGGGAGTTTTTGTGTAAATGATCAGTAAATGATGAATTCATGAGGGTCAGGTGATTCCTTTTGGTCCACTTCAGCTGCAAATAATATATAAAGAATAAATGTCAGTGTTTATCTCATGCCAACAACACAAATACATCTGCTTTGTTGTTAGCATTAGCATTCTGTTCACTCAGGTTGAGGCTAAGAACTACACAAATGGAGTGTCACTGACTACTTTTACAACATGTAATAAAGTAAATAATTAATATTTTGTAATTTATCTTTGTTCCCCTCGTGTGCTGCCTCTTTTTTTCCCCCATATTTATCCAATGAAGTCAGAGTAGTCTACCCCAGGGCAGCTGTGGCTATGAAAGTAGCTTACCACCACCAGGTGTGAACGAATGATGGGTTCTACATGTAAAGCGACTTTGGGTACTTCGAAAAGCGCTATATAAATCCAAGTTATTATTATTATTATTAGTTAGCAGCCGAGTTCCCTGTTCGAGTCCGTCCACATCTCATAGCTTCGCGTATCGAAATTAAGTTTGTAAAAATAATAAGCAACAATAAACTGTATATCATTTAATGACTATGGCTGAGTAAACACTGCAAGATAGTTCCACTGATCAGCGTTCTTCAGCACAAAGATGCCCCACAAAAGTTCCTGCATTTCGAAAGCTCCTTTCAATCTTCTTTCTCTCCGTTGTCAAGTTTGTTGTAATAGAAATACACAAGAAATAAACAAGTCACAGCGTATATTCAAATGGCGGTCGTTTGCTTGAAAGACAAGTTGTAAGAACGCCCCCAACTGTGTTCAACCAATTAGCGTTCGACAGCACAACCCGCCCCTCGAAAATGTTCCTGGTCGCTTGGAAAAGTCCCACCTTGCTAGTAGGAACTCCGAAAGGTTCCGAAAGAACTATATCCACCCGGGTAGTTTTTGGTGGAAACGCAGGGGAACTTTATTTACCTTGGTAAGTGGGGAAGTTCCTGAAAAAGTTCCTGCATTGGAAAAGGGCCTTATGTTGAAATCTACAGTTCTATTTTGATAAAGGCGGGGAAAAACATGCATACTTGTAAACGGCGCGTGCAACAGCAACAAAAAAACATGGCGGTAGAAGCAAAGTTAAATCTTGAAATGCAACCTTACCCAAGCATTAACTATGCGATTTATCCGAGAGAGTCTTGATACCAATCTCCTTGACCCAGCCACACAAATAAGTTGTGGACCTCTATGCTTTTCCAAGTTTTCATCTGTTTTGTTGTGTCGTCTGGAGCACAAGATAGTTTGACATGTGTGGGAACGCGACCGATGGATAATCCTTGATATCACTCGACAAATCTTGTTTTGACAAAGTATAGGGATTTATTGCATTGCGAAGTTTGATGTTTTGCTCATATCTGCTTTTTGCAGTAGGATCTAGGCCTCTTGTGTACTCCGATAGTTTGTGCGGTGCTTGCTGCACAACAGCCATCTTGGCTTGGTTGACCACCACGGTTTTTCACTCCGGGGAAGAAGTCACGTCACAAAGTAGGAGCAATTGGTTGTGTTCAGTCTCGTGACTTTTGAACTTAACTTTACAGAAAGTGGGAGAAGTGGGACGGACCACCAAACCATCATGGCGATTGTGCAGCAACAGCTTGCAAACTATCTCAGTAGCTAGGGTTTTACATCTTACCATTCAACTCAGATACGAGCAAAAAAATCTACCTACAGTATGCAATAGGATTATCCGTCGGTCGCATTCTCAGACATGTTCAACTATCTGGTGCTCCATACATCATTCTACATGGCAAAACAGGAAAGCTTGGAAAAGCATGGAGACCTACAACTTCTTTGTGTGTGACTAGGTCAAGGAAATTGGTGTCAAGACTCTCTCGGATAAATCGCATAGTTAATGCTTGGGTAAGGTTGCATTTCAAGATTTAACTTCGCATTTTGCTAAGATGCATCCTTGTAAAACAAACTGCAATTCCCACTCGATGGCCTCGATTCACTGTTGTTGATTATTGTTGTTATTGTTTTGTTGTCATATGTACTCTGACACAACAGGGAGACAACACACACCCCTGTTACAGCTCACTGTAACTGTATGGTTAGTTTTGGCCATGTTTGTTGTCGTTACGAGTGTGCGTCGTTTTCCCCGTCTTTATGAAATATCTAACTACAGATGTCACCGTTCAAGCTTCATTTATGATTGCTGTGTTTGGTAAAAGCTTAACTCTTCTGGGTTTTGCTCACCTTTGCTTTCTTGTGTTTAGACTCGCTGAGTTGGTGCTTTATTAAAATCTTGTAGCAGAAATGTGTTTTAAGAACTCCAAAACAAGATGAAATACAAATAACATCAAGGTAATACTTAAATGGGAAATACTTACCCTTAAAAGTATATCAAACAAACCTATTACAAAGTGATCACTGCAAACTTGTGAGTTCTTCGACTCTTCTCTCTTGGACTAGTGTGATATATTTGAGAGTCACTTTTCTCGTTGGGTTTTGTAAAATCTTGACATCTTTCACCCATCTTGATTACATCTCAAGGAATTCAGAAGAAAAGTTCATCCTTTTCACAATTTAAACGGTGCCAACAGCCTAAAACACAGGTTTCAAACTCAAGCCCCGGAGGCCAGATCTTGCCCGTGACATCATTTTATCTATCCCGCAAAGACCTGGAAATGATATGTGTCAATAAAGTACTTAATATTTTCTCACTAATTGTAATTGATTTTTTTCATTTTGACAGAAAAAATATATGTACTGCTTGAAATTGCATGCATTTTAAACTTTAATAGTATCCATTATTGCAACAAATATTACAGTATATTATCATACTTTACAAACATGTTTTGTCTAAATAAAAATACTTAACTTTAAAGCAAATTGCCCATCAAATTAATAAAAATTATATTAAATTTTACGTAGTTTTTTTACAGCATGTTACTGTAAATTGAAAAAAACTACTGTTTTTTGCGTTAAAATTCTGTTGACTGAGCTGCCAGTTTTTAGACTGTAAAATCAACGGTTGTTTTTAGCGGTGTATTACTGTAAATGGCAAGATGGTACATTTGTTTTTATGGCAGAAAAACTGGCAGCTAAGTTGTCAGAATTAAAAAAAAGAACTCATACTGTTTTTCCATTAACAACATAATGTTGTAAAAACCAATTTCATAGTAAAATTCTGGCAACTAAGTTGCCAGCTTTTTCCGTAAACACTCCCCCCCCCCAAAAAAACAAACAAAAAAACAGTGGTACTGTTTTTCCATTTACCGTAAAATGTGACAAATAAAAAAAACAAAAAACTATTTTACAGTAACATTTTGTAAATGTAAATGTTTTTAATGTAAAATCGACAGTCTACTTCAAACAACTTATATAATTAATGAAATCCAGAGGCAAATTCATACATTATTCACTGTTACAAGCGGCCCTCTCATGGCAGTCATAACTGCCATGTGGAATGAAAACCAGTTTGACATCCCTGCACTAAAACATTGCAAGCATGGGAAATTTTTCTTCAAGAAACGCAAAATGCCAACCACAGACTCTCGCTGGCCCCTAGATTTACCTGCTATATAAAGTTACCTGGCAATACAGTATGTTTTTTCTGCTCCGGCATTGCCGATGACTGACAGCATCCCAGGTTTGCTGAAGCATGCATGGCCTCTCAATTAGAGGTGGGGGAAATAATTCAGATTCGCAATTCGGACATGGAGCATTATAAAATTGATTAGGAAATGTCAATATTTGATAATCGATTTAGTTATTGTAAATAAATTAATGCAGACAGTTCTAAAATTTGTCTGACTGCTGCGAGCCACATCACCGAGAGATCCGACCTGCTCCTTTATTTTAGGGCACTTATGTTCCAGTTTTGCACACATTTCCATTAATTAAGTGAATGTGAGAATCAATTTAACTGTTTCTTATTACAATTGCACATTTTTTTTAAAGTTGCAAGTGATAAACACTTATTTAGTGAAAGAAAAATAAATGTAAAACGGCATCAATACATATAAATTATAGATGCATCTAAAATCTATTTTTAATCGAATCGTAGCTTTTGAAAAGTAGTCATAATCGAATTCCCACCTCTCCTCTCAATGGTGTTGGCCTCTCGCTTCCTAATTTCCACAGCCTCCTTTATCCATCTCTTGTATTTGTTTGTGAGGAAATTACTTTTCTTAGGCTGCAACTTGTGTTTCCGTAGGTCGGTGCATCACCGTAACTAGCTCCACTGTCATTTCCTTAGTCGGCCGCATCTTTTGTGGTTGAGTTATGGCTTTATGTCATTGTCTTGTGTCGTCTCTGTTGTGGCTTTTGCAATTGTGCTGTAGCTGACAGTTTTCGTGTTTTAATTTATGATATCATTTTTTGGCATTTGCATTTTTTAGGACCTTTCTCTATCACCGTAGCTATTCGCCATTTTTGTTTTGATGACGCCAGAGACGCACGGGCAGACAGACTTTTAACGTTTGCTGTCCTTATTATTAAAAGTCCTAAACATCATATAATGTATGCTGTTCTTAAATCAAATGTTTTCCTTTTTTTGTATCGATAAAATCGATCGATTACCCTTTTAAAACGGTCTTGAATCGATACCTATCTCCTGGAAGGCCAACTTGCCAAACACAAATCAATGTAGTCTAATCCAACCTTTTTTGAGCCAACGCACATTTTTTTAATTGAAAAAATCCGGAGGCACACCACTAGTAGAAATAATAAAAACATTAAACTCAGCAGCAGTAAAAAGTCATTGTCGCAATTGTTGGATATGACTTTAAACCATAACCAACCATGCATCACTACAGCTCTTGTCTCAAAGTATGTTTACGGTCACGACCTGTCACATCACTCCGTGACTTATTTTGAGTTTTTTGCTGTTTTTCTGTGTGTAGTGTTTTAGTTCTTGTATTGTGCTCCTATTTTGGTGGCTTTTCCTGTTTTGTAGGTATTTTCCTGTAGCAGTTTCATATCTTCCTTTGAGCGCTATTCCCCGCTTCTGCTTTGTTTTAGCAATGAAGAATATTTAAGTTGTTGCTATCCTTCTTTGTGTGGACATTGTTGATCGTCATGTCATGTTCGGATGTACTTTGTGGACGCCGTCTCTGCTCCACACGCTGTAAGTCTTTGCTGTCGTCCAGCATTCTGTTTTTGTTTACTCTTTAGCCAGTTCAGTTTCAGTTTTGTTCTGCAGAGCCTTCCCTAAGTTTCAATGCCTTTTCTTAGGGGCACTTTCCTTTTGTCTATTTTTGGTTTAAGCATTAGATACCTTTTCACCTGCATACTGCCTCCTGCTGTCGTCTGCATATTGGGATCACGACAAACCATCGCTACAAAGCAATTAGCTACCGGCTGCCACCTACTGATATGGAAGAGTATTACACGGTTACTCTGCCGAGCTCTAGACAGTACCGACATTCAACAACGGCACATTATTTGCAGACTATAATAATAATAAAAATATTTTATATATTATATATTTTATTATATTTAAATATAATACAAATATTTTTAATATAGAAATAGATGAAATTACATAATCTTCCATGGCACACCAGACTGTTTCTCACGGCACACACCCGCGGCACTGTGGTTTAAAAACGCTGATCTAATCTAAGGAATATAAATCGATTTGTTAATCGTTACACCTCTACTTTTTATACTGCTCAAGTGCAGTGGGCATACTGGGGACTTTATATTGATGCATTTTTTGCTGGTTCTTTCACAGGATACGCTCATCGTATGGTCAGAGGCCGAAAACTATGACTTGGCCCTCAGCTTCCAGGAGAAAGCCGGTTGCGATGAGATCTGGGAGAAAATTTGCCAGGTGACTGTGCATCTTTGCTTTTTTGCTGTTTTCCACCTATGTTTGCTGTGGTGTGTAGGGCATTATTGGCAGGATAACACAATATAGTTCCAACAATAACAGTACAGTGGTTACAATAACAGTGGTACCCACTGGACTGGAGTGTAAAGCTATGTTCAACATACCTGCTTTGTTTTTCACCAGGAAAGCACAGTGTTACCTTCCTGTACTTCCTGTATCGCCCAAAATAACTAAATATATATAGGGATATCCGAATCAATATTTTTGGGCCTCTGATATTATTTTTTGCCTTCAGATTTCGAGTTCCGTTCCGATAGTTTGGCAAAAGATAATAGAAGTCAAATTGTTTTATAGAAGGTAACTAAAGTATACACACTAACACATTTTTATGAAGCTTATTTTACCAAATTAGATATGTGATAGCATTGTTGCCAATTACACTATGTATTACATTTGTGGTATTTAATGTTTTATACATAACATACTTAATTTTCTCATTGGGGGATACATAAAGTCTATGCTATCCTAAAATAAAGTGGCTAATGCACAATAACTTAATAAAAGCAACAACTACTATTGGCTTCCATTTAAATCATTTGGGTTTTGCCCTTAAAGCCTTCCTGCATTCAGAAACTCACTGCCTGAATTTCTAAACAATAACAACAACAATACACACCTATCTATCTATCTATCTATCTATCTATCTATCTATCTATCTATCTATCTATCTATATTGTAATATCAATGAGATCAAGAAAAAGATCAATATCGATCTGTTTACTAAAGTATTGTTCATACACTGATATCATACTAGGTATTGGTAGTAGCAACATCTGCTTCAATCACCTCTACTTACATTTAGCGGTTAGCTTCTTGTGCTGTCCTGGTAGGGCTGTGTGTGTGTGTGTAGCATGCTTGCTATTCATTTTCCTGTAAGCTATCATTTTAATATGTCTGTAGTTTTTACTTCTTGTTTAGCACTTAGCAATACTGCTACATGATGCTTTAGTGTTTCACTAAAACTGGATTTGTTTAGCAGATCTTCTAAAACTTGGAGCTCAACCGCCTTGTATTCACGATCAACAATATAAGGTTCTGGATAATATTTTTGCTCAAAGTAATCGTCGTTGGCTCTAACAAAGTCTGCACGATTTGCATTGTTTTTGGTGGGGAAAGGGATTTGCGGTCACACATCACGCGATGACGTGTCTGGCTTCCTCATTATCTCTCAAAATAGCTCGGGAATCTCCGTAAGATTGATACTATTTTGATCATATCTATTCGCAAACTTTGGAAGTCTTAAGGTGTCATACATGAGATATTCTGTATATGATAGTATATTTGAGGTTGGTAAGCACAACCAAAAGTATTACGTACATTAGGTTATAAGGCGCACTGTCGAGTTTTGAGAAAATGAAATAATTTTAAGTGCGCCTTATAGGAGAAAATAAGATAATACAATACCGTATTTTTTGGAGTATAAGTCGCACCGGAGTATAAGTTGCAACTGCCGAAAATGCATAATAAAGAAGGAAAAAAACATAAGTCGCACTGGAGCCCGGCCAAACTATGAAAAAAACTGCGACTTATAGTCCGAAAAATACGGTAGTTGTGACATTTACTGTATTGGGCTTTTCCAAGTAGTCAGACATTCACCAATGATTTTGCTTTATTGTCAAGGTGCAAGGAAAGGACCCATCAGTGGACATCACCCAAGATGTAGTGGACGAGTTAGAAGAGGAGCGCTTCGATGACATGGCTTCGCCTGGTCTGGAGCTGCCCCCATGTGAACTGAGCCGGCTGGAGGACTTGGCGGAGCTGGTGGCCTCCTCGCTCCCGTCGCAACTGCGGCGAGAGAAACTGGCGCTGGCCGTGGAAAACGAGGGCTACATCCGCAAGCTCCTTGAGCTTTTCCGCTTGTGTGAGGACTTGGAGAACCAGGAAGGACTGCACCATCTGTATGAAATCATCAAAGGAATTTTTCTACTCAATCGCACCGCCCTCTTCGAGGTCATGTTCTCAGACGAGTGCATCATGGACGTCATCGGTTGTTTGGAGTTTGACCCAGCGCTCCCGCAACCGCGGCGGCACCGGGAGTTTCTCACGAAAACGGCCCGCTTTAAGGAGGTGATTCCCATTTCGGACCCTGAACTGCGTCTGAAAATACACCAGACCTATAGGGTGCAGTACATTCAGGACATGGTTCTGCCGACTCCCTCTGTTTTTGAGGAGAACATGCTGTCCACCCTGCACTCCTTCATCTTCTTCAACAAGGTGGAGATTGTGGGCATGCTTCAGGTGAGGTTGGATGACATATTCAATCAATTCTTCCCCTGAAAGGTTTGTGTGGGTTTTTGTTTTAAGCAAAGAATACTGAAAAGGTGGCATTTAAAAAAAAACAACCAAAGAAACATGTAAAACGTACTGAATATTACTAGTCCTAATGTAACGCAGACCGTCAGTTTATTAACCTTTTTTAAAGGGGTCTTATTTTTTTTCTCCACATGAGAACACTTCCTTGTGGTTTACATAACATGAAATGGTGGTGCTTTGGGCAAAACATTGCATAAATCTTGTTTTACAGACCGTCTTCAAGCCCATTTCTGACCTTCTCTTCAGAATGCGCCGTTTTGTGTGAGCCCACTCCCACTGCGTCGCCACCCCATCAGCCATGTTACAGTATTTCGCGCTTCCATATCGAGGCCACTGACAAGAGTTAGAACTAGAAGCTATTTTTTTAATTAGAAATGACAACAGCAGAGGATTTTAGCATATATGGAGGTTAAATTGTGTCTTTTATGAAAGCTTTTTGTTGACACTGAATTTTTTAGTGGCTATATTGCGTTTGAAGTTTGTGAACTGAATTGTTTTGACATAAAATTATGCTGACAATTTTTTAAATTGTACGCAAAATGCTTGTTTAAAAATTCATTGTAAAAAATTATGTGCTGAAAAATTCAGTGCAAAACAATTCACTCAAGACCCACTTCCGGTAAATTAAGACTAAAGCAAGCGATCCCGTCTCAGAACCAGCCAACAAGGTGTCAAGTTTGAAGTCACGTGACATGGGTCTGACAAAGAAGCATGTTTTTATGAACATTTTAAACAATGACTGTCGCTGTACATTAGTGAACAAATCCTAAAATTCCACAAAAAAGGATAAAAGTTGGTCACTCAATGGTACAAACACTCACAATAATGGCTGATACTTAGAACTAGTGTTGTCCCGATACCAATATTTTGGTACCGGTACCAACATGTATTTCAATACCTTTCAATACTTTTCTAAATAAAGGGCACCACAAAAATGGCATTATTGGCTTTATTTTAACAAAAAATCTTAGGGTACATTAAACATATGTTTCTTATTGCAATCGAAAAACAATTTTGTCCTTAAAAAAATAGTGAAGATACTAGACAACTTGTCTTTTAATAGTAAGTAAGCAAACAAAGGCTACTAATTAGTCTGCTGACGTATGCAGTAACATATTGTGTCATTTATCATTCTATTATTTTGTCAAAATTATGAAGGACAAGCTGTAAAAAATTATTATTAATCCACTTGTTCATTTACTGACTTGTTCATTTACTGTTAATATCTGCTTATTTTCCGTTTCAACATGTTCTATCTACACTTCTGTTAAAATGTAATAACCACTACCTCTTCTGTTGTTTAGATACTTTACATTAGTTTTGGATGATACCACAAAGTTAGGCATTGATCCGATACAAAGTAGTTACAGGATCATACATTGGTCATATTCAAAGTCCTCATGTGTCCAGGGACATATTTCCTTAGTCTTTAAACATAATATGAATTTTAAATAAAGGAAAAAAGATTTTGTGACGATTAAGAATGTCAATGTAATTATAGTAGTATTGACTAGATACGATATTGTACTTGATAGCATTACAGTGGATGTCAGGTGTAGATCCACCCATGGCATTTGTTTACATTCAGGCGTGCTAGCTTTTGGTAGCGGTGACGCCGGTGAGCTATTGTATCCTCCTATGGTGTGTAGTGAAGCATGTTTGGCTATTCCTCGTCCTACAGGGATGATACTTGTCAGAAACGTACTTTATTTGTTGCCATGGAGGCGACGATTAGTGATTTAGAAGTAGCTAAAACATTGCCGACTGCGGATGGATGTTTGCTGCTAGCTAGCTAGCCATGTCTTAAAGCACCTCTTCTTGAGGGCGTTTCATTGTTACAGCTTCACCTTTATCGTCAGTTTTTAGGTCAAATTGCGTCCGGTCTCCCTTTTCTGTCTACACACTGTGTCTGCTTGTAAGTACTCCGTGATTGTGCGCTGCCGAACATGCTCCTCTGCTCGTAAACCCAGCCATGTCATGCCCGGGAACCGGTACTTTTCAAACAGAGTATAGTACCGTTTTTGATTCATTAGTTAAAGTACGGTACCAATGATTGTCACACACACACTAGGTGTGGCGAAATTATTCTCTGCATTTGACCCATCACCCTTGATCACCCCCTGGGAGGTGAGGGGAGCAGTGGGCAGCAGCGGTGGCTGCGCCCGGGAATCATTTTGGTGATTTAACCCCCAATTCCAACCCTTGATGCTGAGTGCCAAGCAGGGAGGTAATGGGTCCCATTTTTAAAGTCTTTGGTATGACTCGGCCGGGATTTGAACTCCCAACCTACCGATCTCAGGACGGACACTCTAACCACTAGGCCACTGAGTAGTACTGAGTAGTACCGCGATACTATACTAGTACCTGTATACCGTACAACCCTACTCAGAAGGGCGTAGGACGGCGTGGCGTGGATAGTAGAGCGGCCGTGCCAGCAGCTTGAGGGGTTCCAGGTTCAATTCCACCTTCTGTCATCCTATTCACGGCCCTTGTGTCTTGGGCAAGACACTTTATCACCCTTGATCCCAATGGCACCTACACTGGTGTATGAATGTGCAAGACTCCCTTGAAAAATATATTCTTAATCTCAATGCAACTTTCCTGGGTAAATAAAGTTTTAAAAAAACTTGAAAATACAGAATGTGGGCTTTACAATATTAACTATTGTCAATATATGAACGTTGCGCCTCTACTGGAGAACATTTCCTTGATCGACATTTTTTCTAACCGAGAAAGAACAGCAAATATGTAATAAACATGGCAAAATAACTCATATGTCACTCAGAGGAGCACATTCTAACCAATGGAATCATTTCTATAGTTTGAAATTATCCAGCAGGCCACATTTAAATATTTATTACGTTGTATTATGCCCATGTAACTGCCTTTTTTATGCTGTTTAGCACAACCTGTGTCTTGACACCTCACTGGCTGCTTCTGAGACAGGATTTATTGCTTCAGTTTTAATTTACTGGAAGTGGGTCATGCTTTTTGAAGCAGAACCTTTTTCTACACTGAATTTTTAAACACACATTTTGCTAACAATTTTTTTCAATGAAATTGGCAGCATACCGGTTATTTTATGTAAAAATTGACTTCAATTCAAAAGCAAAACAAATCTGTTTCATAAATTCAGTGTCAAACAGGCTTTGGTAATAACGAAACACATTAACCTCCATAGCATGTATGAGCCAGTCTGCCCCACAACAGGTGACAAATAGGGAACTTGTTGACTACAACTGAATAAAAATGGCAGACTCACGCAAATCTCTTTGGGCATATGGAGATATCCACTGACATAACCAAGACCAGATCCGCCACTAAAGTCTCAAATTCTAAATGTCTCGTTTGGATCAAGTTCAGAAAAAGGCTAAATTGTTTCATAAGTTTTTTCGGTACTAATGGGAATCCCAAATACACAAAAACCGGTACCAGCAAGTAAGCAAATTAGTTTTTGCATAATACGGCCCCTTTAAGTCGATTGTGTTGCTTGTTCTGTGCAATCTTTTTTTGTAGGATCGTGTTACCTTTTGTGTGCAAACACCGCAAATGTGGGGTTGTCGCCATAGAGATTAGGAAGTGTTTGGTAAACCTGTCATGCTGGGATGGTAAAATACTGAAACGTGTGCTGTTGTCTTAGGGGACTTCCAGAAGTTGACTGCAATTTTCCCTCATCATTTAGCGTGAAGTTGTCTTAAGGACAAAATCAGTATTTACTTAGAGTACCTGTAGCTATGTTTGAAAGCTACAGTATTACAGTATTAATAATGAGAGAAAAAACTACTCAAGCTACCAGGAAAATAGACAAAATAATCGGACAATGTTTTTTAAACTCCTTATTACTAATGGACGCAACACTTTTATTTTTTTTATTTTTTTTAAATATACAGTACAGGCCAAAAGTGTGGACACACCGTCTCCTCATTCAATGCGTTTTACATTGTAGATTGTCCCTGAAGGCATCAAAACTATGAATGAACACACTGAGCTTCAAGAGGTAGTCACCTGAAATGGTTTTCACTTCACAGGTGTGCTTGAAGCTCATCGAGAGAATGCCAAGAGTATGCAAATCAGTAATCAGATCAAAGGGTGGCTATTTTGAAGAAACTAGAATATAAAACATGTTTTCAGTTATTTCACCTTTTTTTGTTAAGTGCATAACCCCACATGTGTTCATTCATAGTTTTGATGCCTTCAGGGACAATCTACAATGTAAATAGTCATGAAAATAATGAAAACACATTGAATGAGGAGAAGGTGTGTCCAAATGTTTGGCCTGTACTGTATAATTGGTTCTCCTAAAACAAAACGTTTTTTTTAAAATGTATTTTAGATCTATTTGACACATGGCACTCACATTTTCTTTTTTATGGGATTCAGGACGACGAGAAGTTCCTGACCGATCTTTTTGCACAGCTAACAGACGAGGCTACAGACGACGACAAAAGACATGAACTGGTATTGCATTGGTTTTATTTCAATTAAACCAAACGTGTAAAGGGTGAGAAGTTGAAAATGTGCATGCCTTTCCCACTACAGGTTAACTTCTTGAAGGAATTTTGCGCGTTCTCACAAACATTACAACCTCAAAACAGAGATGCCTTCTTCAAGACACTGTCAAACATGGGGATTCTACCTGCACTAGAGGTCATATTGGTGAGTAGAGACACTTATTGATTTCTTAAACAAAAAATAATGGATTGTGTAATGCGCTTTACATCTTAAATGCCGAGCGGCCTATTGTTGTTCTTCTTGATTTAAAGGGGAACTGCACTTTTTTGGAATTTTGCCTATCATTTACAATCTTTATGAAACAAGAAGCCAAAAGTTTTTTGTTATTTTAGCATTCTAATATTTAATGATCGTAATGACTGGCTTGCAATGGGAGCAATTCATCCTGCCTCAAAATTACTTTAAAATTGCATCCAACAACTGCCAACAATACTTAATTTACGTTCTGTAAGCTGTATAACAACAAAGCTGTTGTTATTGTAAGAGCCAACAGTCAGGAACTGTATCAATAGTGTTGTCCCGATACCAACAGTAAATGGAACATTTTTTTGACTCTTCTCTGTACTTTACAATACTTTTCAAAATAAAGGGGACCACAAAAAATGGCATTATTTGCTTTATTTTAACAAAAAATCTTACGGTACATTAAACATATGTGTCTTATTGCAATTTTGTTCTTAATTGAAATAGTGAACATACAAGATAACTTTTCTTTTATTAGTAAGTAAGCAAACAAAGGCTCCTAATTTAGCTGCTGACGTATGCAGTAACATATTGTCATTTTCCATTCTATTATTTTGTCAACATTATAAAGGACAAGCTGTAAAAATTGATTATTATTTCTATTATCGTTTTTTTCTGAGTATAAGTCGCTCCGGAGTATAAGTCGCACCGGCCGAAAATGCATAATAAAGAAGGAAAAAAACATATAAGTCGCACTTTTCGGGGAAATGTATTTGATAAAACCCAACACCAAGGATAGACATTTGAAAGGCAATTTAAAATAAATAAAGAATAGTGAACTGAATAAGTGTACGTTAAATGACGCATAAATAACCAACTGACAACGTGCCTGGTATGTTAACGTAACATATTATGGTAAGAGTCATTCAAATAACTATAACATATAGAACATGCTATACGTTTACCAAACAATCTGTCACTCCTAATCGCTAAATCCCATGAAATCTTATACGTCTAGTCTCTTATGTGAATGAGCTAAATACCGTATTTTCCGCACTACAAGCCGCCCCGGGTTATTAGCCGCACCTTCAATGAATGGCATATTTCAAAACTTTGTTCACCTATAAGCCGCCCCGGGTTATAAGCCGCACCTACGCTGCGCTAAAGGGAATGTCAAAAAAACAGTCAGATAGGTCAGTCAAACTTTAATAATATATTACAAACCAGCGTTCTAACAACTCTGTTCACCCCCAAAATGTAATGTGCAAATGTGCAATCACAAAAATAGTAACACTCAAAATGGTGCAGAGCAATAGCAACATCAATAACTCAACGTTGCTCGAACGTTAATGTCACACAACACACAAAATAAACATTTAAAGCTCACTTTCTGAAGTTATTCCTCATCCATAAATCCCTCGAATTCTTCTTCGGTGTCTGAATTAATAAATTGGGCGAATACGTCATCCAAAATGGCCGGCTCCGTCTCGTCGAAGTCATCAGAGTCAGTGTCGCTGTTGTTGTCCAGCAGTTCCGTGAATCCTGCCTTCCGGAAAGCTCGGACTACAGTTGAGACTGATATATCCGCCCAGGCATTTACGATCCACTGGCAGATGTTGGCGTATGTCGTCCGGCGCTGTCTCCCTGTCTTAGTGGCGCAGGTCATCTTGTTGCTTCCTCAACCTAAGCACCATTGATTCATTTATGTTCAATTCTCTCGCTGCTGCTCTATTTCCGTGTTCTTCTGCGTGACTTATTGCCTTGAGTTTATATTCTGCGTTGTACGCGTGTCTCTTAATAGGAGCCATTTTGTGGTCTTTACAGATGTAAACACACAAATGAAATGAAATGTAATACCTGCGCGCTTCTTCTTCTACGGGGGCGGGTGCTTACCTTGGTGGTTGCTTACAGTAGAAGAAGAAGCACTTCCTCTTCTATGGGGGCGGGTGCTTACCTTGGCGGTTGCTTACCGTAGAAGAAGAAGCGCTTCCTCTTCTACGGGGAAAAAAGATGGCGGCTGTATATCGTAGTTCCGAGACCTAAACTTTATGAAAATGAATATTAATATTAATCCTTATATAAGGCGCACCGGGTTATAAGCCGCACTGTCAGCTTTTGAGAAAATTTGTGGTTTTTAGGTGCGGCTTATAGTGCGGAAAATACGGTAATATTATTTGATATTTTACGGTCATTTGTTAATAATTTCACACATAAGTCGCTCCTGAGTATAAATCGCACCCCCAGCCAAACTATGAAAAAAAACTGCGACTTATAGTCCGAAAAATACGGTAGTTCCATTTAGTGTTAATATCGGGTTATTTTCCGTTTCAATATGTTCTATCTACACTTCTGTTAAAATGTAATAATCACTTATTTTTCTGTTGTTTGGATACTTTACATTAGTTTTGGATGATACCACAAATTCGGGTATCAATCCGATACCAAGTAGTTACAGGATCATACATTGGTCATATTCAAAGTCCTCATGTGTCCAGGGAAGTATTTCCTGAGTTTATAAACTTAATATAAATTAAAAAATATATATATATATTTTGTGATGCTAAAAAATATCGATGTAATCATAGTAGTATCGACTGATACGCTCCTATACTTGGTATCATTACAGTGGATTACAGGTGTAGATCCACCCATGACGTTTGTTTACATTGTGACGCCGGTGAGCTACGGTGTGTAGTGAAGCATGTTCACCTATTCCTCGTCCTACAGGGATGATACTTGTAAGAAACGTACTTTTTTTGTCGCAAAGGAGGCGAGGATTAGTGATTTAGAAGTAGCTAAAACACTGCCGACTGCGGATGGACTTGAGCCGCTAGCTAGTTAGCCATGTCTTAAAGCACCTCTTCCTGAGGGCGTTTCAGTGTTATAACTTCACCTTTATCGTCAGTTTTTAAGCCAAAATGTGTCCATTCTCCCTTTTCTGTCCACACACTGTGTCTGCTTGTAAGTACTCTGTGATTGTGCACTGCCGAACATGCTCCTCTGCTCGCAAAACCAGCAATGTAATGACATGACGACAGGGAACTGGGGGTGTGGATGACCGATACTTTTTAGAGGCGATATAGTACCGAATATGATTCATTAGTATTGCGGTACTATACTAGTACCGGTGTATCGTACAATCCTAGTATCTAGCGTAGCAAAACACATTGCCTTTTGACAGCATGCTACGTTATTAGCCGTAAGTTAACTCCTGCGTCAGCAGCTGAATGGCTTTTGAATTTTGAAATAAACAATCATATTGCAGTATCTGTAAAGTAGTAGCCCACATTTAATGTTTTGTTGGTACACAATTAGCTCGACAATGTATGTAATTGTACTTACACACATGACGTGTTGCATCTATCATGATCGATATTATAGCGACTCACTCGATGGACCGCTTGGTCAAGCTGACGTTTTTTTCCAGTTGAATTTTAGGTAAGCACGCCATTTATTTAAAGTTCCACATTTGCAGAGTTGTGTTACTCACTCTTTCGGCTTCCGTCTGCACCAACGTTTCGCGCTCTCTTAGTGCTCACTTCTATAACTAGCAGTTCATCCTCCGTATACTCAAGTTCAAAAAGATAAAGTTGTAAATCCTCATTTGTCCAAAAATAGCCGTATTCGTCGTCTATTACCAAGTCTGCCATGATTAGAACACGCAAGCCTGTGTTTCCGAAAGTACGAACATATGCGTGTTCGTACTTTCGGAAACACACGCTTGCTAACGGAAGTGCGTTGCTAGGGGAACAAAAATAAATGCGCTGAGTAAATGAGATCCATTGATGCTCAAAATGACCAAAATATGGTAAACATTATGCATGTTACATATTGTTATGAATGTGTATGTTACTACATTATACATATACTTGCTGTGTGTGTATATAAAACGTTGATGGAGGGTTTTAACCTCTACAACAGTGACTCCCATTAGCCGCATTTTGCAAGCATTTTAATCATCTGTAGAATCTTATTAAAAACAAAGACGTGTGTTAATGTCTCTCATAATAATTGTGATCAATAGGAAAAATTCCAAATAAAAGGGCAGTTCCTCTTTAACAGCATTTCCTTATTTATGTGATATGACCCTCTTCTTGTGAAACAGGGAATGGATGATGTCCAAGTGCGAGGGGCTGCCACAGATATCTTCTCTTATCTGGTGGAGTACAACCCTTCCATGGTACGAGAGTTTGTCATGCAGGAGCCTCAGCAAAATGACGACGTGAGTACTTGGAGAATGCAACTTCCTGTCAGTTCTATGTGCAGTTCTGTGTAATTGTTCTAAACTACAGTGGAACCTCCAAGATTCTGTCCCTCCACTTTTTTTCCACCGTTCCATGGTCAAATTGTTGTCGTTGTAAAACTTTTAGAAACATTTTTAGTTTAATTTTAACACTGCGAGTGTAAAAATAACCCAACAGCTTCTGTGATATGTAGGGCTGTCATCGACGAAGGATTCTCTTAATCGAGTACGATTCGTTAGATTTTGACGAACGTCAACTATCAGTCAAATAAATGGCGTTCTTTTAAAAAGAAATAAACATGAAATGATATGTTGTAGTGCAGAGGTGTCAAAGTCGTTTTCACTGAGGGCCACTTTGCAGTTATGTTTGGCCCCATAGGGCCGCTTTTATCAGTATTATTACACAATGTTTTAACGCATTTTATTAGATTTAAAATAAAAAATTTAAGTATAGTAAATTGCAATAATTTCACCTCAAAGTTTAGTGTATATTACTGTAAATGGAAAAACATTACTACTTTTTTATGGTTAAAAAGGCAGCTCAGTTGCCAGAATTTTACTGTAAAATTTACATCACTTTTTTTTTTACTGTAAATAAAAAACCTGCAATTTTACAGTAAGATGTTGGCACCTGAGCTGCCTGTTTTTTTTTTCACTGCAAATGAACAACTGTAGATTTTTCTATGTATTATTGTAAATGCCAAAACGGCACCACAGTTACTCACAGTAAAAAAAAGTACTGTTTTTTTCATTTAGAGAAAAAGGCTGTAAAAAACACAGTACATTTCACAATTTTTCCATGAAATCTATTGCTACTTTTACATTGCACAATTTGATGGATAACTTGCTTTGAAATAATTGTTTGTAATATTTATTTCTATTTTAAAAATGGTTTGAATGTTTGATGATATATTTTTGCATAATTATACAATATTTAAGTTAACATAATATGTGATTACATGGAGTACATGTATTTTTTTTTCTCCCAGAATAGAAAGAAAGAATACATTTAGTAAGAAAAGTTACAGTACTTTATTGATACATATTATTTCCAGGCTTTTGAGGGCCAAATAAAATGAAGTGGCGGGTCACATCTAGCCCCTGGGCCTTGAATTTGACACCTTTGTTCTAGTGTATACTGACTGGTCACTATGTGTCAGTACTATCGCACTTATATGTGAATTTTCCAAAGTTAGTTAAAGATTCTTATGAAAGGAACAGTCTTACATCAATGTGAACAAAGCAAAGATTTTTCCACCTCAAAAAAAGGCTAAACCACAGTTTAGTGAGGTCTTTGGCTGTTGCCCGGCACCAGGAGGTCAAACTTGACTAAATTGAGCGAGTGAAAGTTGTAACAAAGTCTCCATATGGGAACTTGCGAAAGGATCATTACCCTTTTCATGAGGAGAGCTTCACTTGTGGTGCGACCTTGCGCCATGTCCATTTTCCGTAAAGTTTGACTCTGGTATATGATCGGATTCAGCCGGCCAAAGAAAGATGATGGCGCTGCGAGCTTTGTGTCAGACAGCATGGCGTCTTAACAAGCCTCGATCTCGTCCCCAATATAGAAAACATCTTTCCAACACTATAAGTAAAATATTCTTGTTTGCAGACAAATATATTTTATATCGTAAGAGATGTGGGAGTCCAAAACACACCAGCTGATTTTAGAGATGTGACATCACACCTTTGAGAAAAGCTGAAGGGAAATTGTAAGCAGGTAATATTTATGTTATAACATTCTCCAAAAACTGTTCAGCTACATACAATAATGTTGTTCTGATATTTAAAGAAGGCAACATAATCAGTTTATCCTCTCAACACACCCGCTGTACACATGGCCCCAGCAGGTATTAAATCGAAGGGGTTTGATATCAGACAATTCGAATGCGAGGTTGATCGTCGAATGGGACTGTTGAATCGAATTTTTGACCATTTGAAGACAGCCCTAGTGATGTCACCTTAAATCAGTGCTCAATTATTTTCTGTTAAGCCCCCCTTTGATAGCAGAAAATATGTTGCGCCTCCTGCCCCCACTCTTCACCGTGACTATACATATTATAATTTGTCTATACCAGGCCTGGGCAATTATTTTGACTCCGGGGTCGAATTTAGAGAAACAAATGTGTCTGGGGTCCGGTATATTTATTTTTAGGAACACTAATACAAAACCACTCAATAATGTCTGATGGAATGCTAAAAACGTTATGACATGACAGACCACCTTAAAAAAACGGAACAGAATTTAACATTTTTTTTACTGAATGAGACACTCAGAATGTACATGGAAAATAAAGTGTGGGATTTTCAATATTAACTATGAATGATAAAACACTGAATATTGACAACAAATGAACGTCACACCTCCTCTCGATCGACATATTTTACAGTCAAGTCAAACGCAACAAAAATTCAACAAACACAGCAAAATATTAACGCGAAGGGTAAAATAAACCCCCCTTACAATCTGATATATCTGAGATATCACTAAGCTTTAAAACTTTGTTGTAAAAATCTCTTTCTGCGTCTGTCCCTGACACCCGCATTTCAGGCTGGCCGCTCTGAAAACACTCTGTGGAAACGCACCCCACCCACACTGCTTGGTGCCTCTCGTCTGAGCTGCTGTGATTAGATTACCAAAGTAACTAATTAGATTACCATTAGGGCTGCGAATCTTTGGGTGTCCCACGATTCGATTCAATATTGTTTCTTGGGGTCACGATTCGATTCTAAATCGTTTTTTTTTTCAATTCAACGCGATTCTCGATTCAAAAACTATACTTTCCCGATTCAAAACGATTCTCTATTCATTCAGTACATAGGATTTCAGCAGGATCTACCCCAGTCTGCTGACATGCAAGCAGAGTAGTAGATTTTTGTAAAAAGCTTTTATAATTGTAAAGGACAATGTTTTATCAATTGATTGCAATAATGTAAATTTGTTTTAACTATTAAATGAACCAAAAATATGACTTATTTTATCTTTGTGAAAATATTGGACACAGTGTGTTGTCAAGCTTATGAGATGCGATGCAAGTGTAAGCCACTGTGATACTATTGTTTTTTTTTATAAATGTCTTAATGATAATGTCAATGAGGGATTTTTAATCACTGCTATGTTGAAATTGTAACTAATATTGATACTGTTGTTGATAATATTCATTTTTGTTTCACTACTTTTGGTTTGTTCTGTGTCGTGTTTGTGTCTCCTCTCAATTGCTCTGTTTATTGAAGTTCTGAGTCTTGCTGGGTCGGTTTTGGAATTGGATTGCATTGTTATGGTATTGCTGTGTATTGTTTTGTTGAATTAATTAAAAAATAAAATAAAATAAATGAAAAAAATTAATTAAAAAAATAAATCGATTTTTTAAAAATGAGAATCGATTCTGAATCGCACAACGTGAGAAACACGATTCGAATTCGAATCGATTTTTTCCCACACCCCTATTACCATAGTAACTAGTATATCATGCCAAAGTGCAGATTCCAACCATTCAAATACTTTATATAGTTCAAGACTTACGGTCATTAGAAAACATCACTGCACATCATAATGGCAGCTACAGTTTCCAACTTAAAGATCTAAAAAAATAATATTTGGGAATGTTTGGTGGGCCAGATTGAAAAGCTTAACGGGCTGCATGTGGCCCCTCGTGCCTTAATTTGCCCAGGTCTAGTCTATATTACTATTAACTAAACCTCTGCATAACATTGTAAGCTTATTAACTTTAAAGGAAACAACCCACCGGTCTTTCCTCGTCTCCCACCGTGGTTACAGTGAAGCCAAGTGCGTCTTACGCTTTATCATATTTTGTTACGGCAAAAAAAGCATGTTCCCCGGCCTGCCCTACTATTTGAAGACTGCCTTAATTAAACATCAGTGGTGTTCAATCTTGCAATAAAAAACAGCTGATAATTAAACACTACCTAGAGTTTCGTACACCCCATTTTTTAGGGAATCGGTTTTTGACAAACATTTTGGCAAACATTGTGCACCAGTTTTTGTGTACTGTATACTAGGGCTGGGCGATATATCAAGTTTGTAAGATATATTGATATATTTTTAAACAAGATATGAATTAAGAAAATATCGATATAAGTTATTTCACGTTAAAATGACCAAACACCGCTTACTTGTATTCCTTGTTCTCCCCTTCCTCCTTCCAAGACATGCTTGTACATATAAGAACATCAATGATTGGTTGGTTGTTTACAATGATGAGTCACGATTGGTTGAGATTAGGGCAAAACATTAGTGACAGGCCAATCAGAGGCAAGATAGAGCGAGTCATGGAACCAAGAAGGGAAATCACAACAGACATCCCAAATGATGAGAGAGTCGTAGAAGAGAAGAGGGAATATTCAAGCGTGCAATTTATATATTAAAAAAAACTAGTGGAAGATGGCAGAGGGATTCTCTTCTTTAGATTTTTCTTTTAGCTATGTAGACGACGTCCAGGAAACCACTACTTGGCCATATATGGACAAATGTATGCGTCTGGATAAAACATTAATTTGAGTTGTTTACCATGTAAGCCCAAATCAAAACTGTTTTCGAGTTACCAGAAATGCTGCCAAAAAAGTCAAGTCACTTCCTTGGCGCTGACCAGAACCATGTGTGACAGTCCATTACATTGTCGACTGGGAATTAAAAAGTGTCTCCCTGCAAATGTCTTTTTTATTTGAGTTTGATACATGTTGTATTATTTGCACAGCAATGTTATTTATTTCACATAGAAATACCATTTTTCCATTTTATTTACGTTATGTAATTCTGTATTACTTAAACGGTTTCTTTTCTGTGCTGTTAATACCCATCTCGACTAACTGGGTTACCGTAATAAAAGTGCCACTGACCGTTTACAGTACAGTTGTCATCCACTTCAATTTCACTGAATTTCGCTCAAAAATTTATATCTTTCTATATATACTTTCACTGGAAAATATATTGAGATATATTGAGATATATATCGAATATCGAGTTTAAGTAAAAATATATCAAGATACACTTTTTCGTCCATATCGCCTAGCTCTACTGTAGACTAGTCAACGTTTTAATGGTTCGACTCTGAGGAGTCGGATTCGACTATAAACCTCGCAGTTGAATCAGCAGTCATTAAACCTCCGTGAGTACCTCCGCGTACAGCAGATGTGTTGGGAACATGTTCCTAGATGGGGGAGGCGGTGCACGTCTGGACACGTCAACGTCAGACACGGAGCGTGCCGTGCCAGCGCACACCTTTATCGGGACAAAGTCGGAAGTTGGACACGGCTGCCTACAGGCTGCCTCAGCTCTGGCAGGAAGCCTCCCTCATTGCTTCTCTCTGGCAACGTTAACGATCCTTCCGCAGGATCACCTCTGGAAAGCTCGTTCGGACTTACTTCCTAGATAAACAAATTTAAATGTATTTTCGGCACTGCGCCAGAACTGATGCTGACCTTACTAAAGGACCTCACAAAACCATCCAATCTCTATCATGTTTATTTGTTTGAGACTTTTTCTTTGAGGTGGAAAAAGTGCTAATAAGACCTATTTTTTGTTTTCTTTAATGAAAGATTGTAATCATTTCATAGATTTTTTTTTACTTTTGGAGACTCACATTGTATAATTTCTAGTGACCGGTGAACAGTACTACATATCTTCACAATTGCTTAAAAAAAACAAAAAAACGACACCATAGATCTATTGACAATGGGCAACATCTAACAAATCAGATTCGACTCTAAAAATCATTATTCAAAGATAGCTCTGCCGTTTACTATTGTTAAAGGGAACTACCCTTTTTCGTTTACAATCATTATGAGAGACAAGAAGACAAAAGGTTGTTTTTTTTTTGCATTCTAGGCTCATTCTTGGTGGCTCACAATGCAGCTAATGGAGCAATCAATTCTACCTCTAAATCACTTTAAAAATGCATTGAAAAACTGTCACCAATACTTAATTTACGTTCCGTAACCTGTATGATAACCAAACTGTAGCGACATTGTTATTGTAAGAGCGGACACTGAAGAACTCTTTTTCGGTATTAGCCGTAAAAGCTAACTACGGCAAGAGATAAGCTAGCTTCTAGGACAAGACAAAACACGTTTGAGTTTGTAATGCACAACACTGCAATAAGACACCAATTTGTACAGACTGAAGAACATGAACAATCATATTACAGTAGCTGTAAAGTATTAGCCCTCATTTCTTGTTTTGTTTGTACACAGCCAGGCAGACAGCGTATGTACTGTTGTAATAACACGCATGACGTGCTACGTGTATCATTATCAATTTAAAGACAGTTGTCCTTTTGGTCCAGCTGGCCGGGAATGTTTTTTCTATTTTATTTGGGGTAAGGACGCCATTTATGTTTTGCAGTTTGAAGTCGCTTTTAGCTCACTATCGACTTTCGTCTGCTCCAATGTTTAACCCTTTTCTTCGTGATGGCCTCTAGAATCAGCAGTTCATCCTCCATTCATTCAGCTTCAAAAAGATAAGGTTGTAAATCCTCATTTGTCCAAAAATAGTCGTCTTTGTTGATTGTTCCAAAATCTGCCATGTTTAGAACACACACAAGCGTTTTGTATCCGGAAGTAGAAATACACAGTTGTTGCTGGAAGTCGGATGTGCGCTGCTATGGAAACGGAAATCATTGCGTTGAAGAAGTCAGCCATTGATCAAAATGATCAAAATAGGGTAAATATTAAACATATTACATATTGTTATATACTGTCTGTTACTACATTGTATATAGACTCGCAGTGTGTATACAAAACGTTGATGGAGGGTTTTGAATTTATCTTAGAGGGCTTTAAGGTTACAACGGTGATTCTTATTAGACGCATCTTCCAAGTGTTTTTTATCATCTTTAAAATCCCCCCAAAAAAGACGTGTGTTCTTGTCTTTATAATGATTGTGAACGATAGGCAAAATTTTCAAAAAAAAAGTGCAGTTTTTGTTTAGAATTTTTCGTTGTCTAAAACAGATGAATTGTTTTAATACGATTCAGCCTTTGTCAGACTTTTTGGAGCACAAACGGACGTACCACTGTATGAAATGATGACACAACTAATTGGAAAAATCTATGTTTTGGCCTTCCAGGACATCCTTCTGATCAACCTCATCATAGAACACATGATCTGTGACACAGACCCAGAGTTAGGGGGGGCAGTGCAACTGATGGGTTTGCTCCGAACTCTGGTGGACCCAGAAAACATGCTTGCTACCGCAAATGTGAGTTTGCATGCTACACAACCGCATTTGGTTTGGCACACATTTCTGTGTATTTTAAGTCTTGCGTTGCAACTCCAGACTGAAAATTCCATGTATTTTGGGGTTATCATCACATTATACTTATTTAGTGACTGTTGGTTACATCACATTGTCTTATTCTCTCTCCAGAAAACAGAAAAGACTGAGTTCCTCAGTTTCTTTTACAAGCACTGTATGCATGTCCTGTCAGCTCCACTACTGGCCAACACCGCAGAGGAAAAGCCCAGCAAAGGTACTGCATGTCTGGAGGAGTGTGGGCAAATCAGATACTGTACGTATTTGTGTTAAATCAACAGCTAAACAAACTCATTCTATCTTCTCTTAGATGATTTCCAGACCTCACAGTTATTAGCCCTAATTTTGGAACTGCTGACATTCTGTGTCGAGCATCACACCTATCACATCAAGAACTACATCATCAACAAGGATATTCTCAGGAGGGTACTGGTGCTCACTGCCTCTCAGCATGCTTTTCTGGCACTATGTGAGTTTTGAGCTCCGACAACATAACACCCCAACGTGGTTGGCTTTTTCTTGTTCTCAAAGCCGGTTCCTGTGTCACCAGGTGCTCTGCGCTTCATGCGGAGAATTATCGGCTTGAAGGACGAATTCTACAACCGCTACATTATGAGAAACTTTCTCTTTGAGCCTGTCGTTAAGGCTTTTCTCAAAAATGGCTCGCGCTACAATCTCATGAACTCGGCCATCATTGAGATGTTTGAGTATGTCCGTGTGGTGAGTATTTTTCTATATCTGTTATCTTTTATATTTCTTGGTGTGAGAAAACCAGATGCTCACAACAAAACTCACCTGCAAAGCTTTTGTTCACAGCTACAGCCCTATTAGTAATGTTTATATACCATTAGGGATGCAACCACTAACCGGTTTTACTATTAATCCTGATTAAAAACACGGTGATTATTTAATCGCAAAAGTTCCACTACACCACCGTGTGTTTAAATTATCCATACTCGCTATAAACAGACATTAGGCTGCTATGTTTATTTCGGCTCAACCTGCACAGGTCTGTGGAAATTAATAAGTTGTCTTGCGTTCTCTAAATGGCGGAGCTGTATTCAAAAAAGAAGTTTTAGGGGACGCCCCCTGTGTTCAACTAATCAGCGTTAGACATCACAGCCTGCCCCCGATACCTAGCTGGCAAAAACTCGACCCGGGTAGTTTTTGGTGGAAACACAGGGGAAACCGTCTGTAAAAGTTATTGCGGTGGGAAAGGGCCTAAAGTTGGGCGTAATGTAGTTCGCGTGGAGTCTGCGAAGCCTGTGTACGCAAATCTCAAATTTACTGCCATGCTGAATCTGCTCTCAGAATCAGAATCAGCTTTATTGTTGATTCTGATTCTCTGTGCACTGGTGTCACACAAAACCCTGATAGGCATGTATTTTTCACATCGACCCACAAATCCTCAATCCACCAGTCTGCATTTTGCTACTACGGCATATCATAAAACCAACTTCAGGCCAATGATGAATGAAATGCTTTCCAAGACTCACCTTTGAGACAATTTCAGACATTTGATGTGCTCAATCTCTGACTGGCAGCATTCAACACTTTGCTCGGAGCTGCCGGTAGGTAGCAAGTAATCCCAAAGCCACACCCATCCTGTGTACGTTTGAGTCTGTGAGAACCTTAACTCAACTTCCATCACAGTCATTTGTAACCAGAGGACCAACAGTACTATCACATGCCTAACAAGCTGTACACCTAAATGCAGACTGATTGCTCAAGTGCAATGCAAACACACTTTCATTGATGCATATTAATGATTTCGGTGTTCTTCCCTCCCTCTCCTTCTGTTTCTTACTTATTTCCCCCTCTACCTCCCACACACACACACACATTTCTCCTTATGCACATCATTATCCTGCACTCCAAACTTCCTGTCTTCTTCCCTCTCCAACCTTCCCTGCCCTCCCCTCTTGTCTCTCCATTTTCCCTAGGAGGATGTAAAATCTCTCACTGCTCATATAATAGAGAATTACTGGAAGGCTCTGGAAGATGTGGACTATGTCCAGACTTTCAAGGGCCTCAAGCTGCGTTATGAACAGCAGCGGGAGAGGCAAGATAACCCTAAACTGGACAGGTGAGTTATTCCTAGTACACGATATGGGATTGTATGTCTTCCAATTAGCATCTTTGTGTCACGTACGGTATATTTACTGTAGTAGAGATGGAAGGTCAACCAGATGGCTGAGGCTGTTGCATTTTAATAAATACAATATTTTCAGCACAATTTACTTGTATATTGTTTGACTACCATGCAATAAGGGCTGGGCAAATAAACAATATTTATAAATATTGCAAAATAACTTTTCTTTAATAATAATAAGATACAATTTTGGTAGCAATAATTATTCCACATTCTAAAAAACCCCAAGACTAACCCACTAAAGATGACTGCAGCAACATCAACACTGATCAACACAAAGTTACAAAACCCAAAACCAGTGACGTCGGCATGTTGTGTAAGTGGTAAATAAAAACAGAACACAATGATTTGCAAATTATTTTCAACCTATAGTCAATTGAATACGCTGTGAAAGACAAGATACTTAACGGTCAAACTGATAAACGTTATTTTTTGCAAATATTAGCTCATTTGTAATTTGATGCCTGCAACATGTTTCAAAAAAGCTGGCACAAGTGGCAAAAAAGCCTGAGAAAGTTGAGGAATGCTCATCAAACACTTATTTGGAACATCCCACAGGTGAACATTCTAATTAGGAATAGGTGGGTGCCATGATTGGGTATAAAACCAGCTTCCATGAAATGCTCAGTTATTCACAAACAAGGATGGGGCAAGGGTCACCACTTTGTCAACAAATGCCTGAGCAAATTGTCGAACAGTTTCAGAACAACATTTCTCAATGAGCTATTGCAAGAATTTAGGGATTTCACCATCTACGGTCTGTAATATCATCAAAAGGTTCAGAAAATCTGCAGAAATCACTGCACGTAAGCGGCAATGCCTGTGACCTTCGATCCCTCAGGCGGTACTGCATCAAAAAGCGACATCAGTGTGTAAAGGATGTCACCACATGGGCTCAGGAACACTTCAGGAAACCACTGTCAGTAACTACAGTTCGTCTCACTCTGTCAGGAGACTTGGCCAAGTGACGTGTGTGATGTTGGCTTCAAATAGTATGCATACGATGAGTTATATCCAACAAAAAGTGTCAAATGTACATAATAAACTTTAAAAAATGTCAGAAGTGTGTTTATGGTATAAATGTTGTGTTGTTTTTAGCGTAGACGATGCTTCTTTTTTCAAGCCTAACGTCCATCTATCATACGATTTATGGAGAAATCGTGTTATTTCCAGATGTTTTCTCCAACATACAGTACAGGCCAAAAGTTTTGACACACCTTATTCAATGCGTTTTCTTTATTTTCATGGCTATTTACATTTGCGATTGTCACTGAAGGCATCAACACTATGAATGAACACATGTGGAGTTATGTACTTAACAAAAAAAGGTGAAATAACTGACAACATGCTTTATATTCTAGTTTCTTTAAAATAGCCACCTTTTGCTCTGATTACTTCTTTGCATACTCTTGGCATTCTCTCGATGAGCTTCAAGAGGTAGTCACCTGAAATGGTTTTTACTTCACAGGTGTCATAGTTTTGATGCCTTCAGTGACAATCTACAATCTAAATAGTCATGAAAATAAAGAAAACCCATTGAATGAGAAGGTGTTTCCAAACTTTTGGCCTGTACTGTAAATTTTGGGCCATATTAGCCGTAGCCATAATTCCTTCCACACTGTTGAGTGCACTGGGCAGCATTTAGCCATATTGCCCATCCCTAAACGTGATACATATTGATATCGACTGATATGAAAAAGTATTGTGATATGTTTTCCCATGTTGCCTAGCTCTACACACACTCATTCAGTATTGAACTAAAATACATTACGAATCTCTTACCAAAGCTTGTTGTCAATTAGTTTAATAAATACCTCCACGATACTGTTACAAACCATCTACAATGTGCGTTTTGTTATTATCATCATTCATTAGCATGCGCTCCATCCTGAGAAACCACCGCTTCCGTCGAGACGCACGGACACTGGAGGACGAAGAGGAGATGTGGTTCAACACGGACGAAGAAGACCTTGAAGATGGCGAGGCTGTGGTATCTGACAAGGCGAAGAATGAGGAAGACCTCATGGAACCTATAAGCAAGTTCATGGAGAGAAAGAAATGTAAGTTTTAAAAAAAAATTTTTTTTTTTTGAAAAGCAGTGAGACTTCCAGTATTGGCGTCTTCATTCATGCTTAAACAATACACAAGCCTCTAGCTCAGTGACAGTAATGCTTGAAATGATGAACAGGCTGACCAGGAAATACAAAAGTATACATAGCCCTTGAGAATAAATATCGTACCAAAAGAGTGTGTAATGGACTCTATGCTTGGCATTTGGAATTTTGGATAACGTCCTAAAAAGGTCTTGTAACCTGTGAAGAAATTCCTAAGTAGCATCATTCGTCTTTCTTTGCCTATAGTGAAAGACACAGACGACAAGGACGTTCTGGGCAAGTCAAGCTTGTCAGGCAGGCAGAATCCCAGCTTCAAGCTCTCCTTTTCTGGCTCCACCAAAACTAGTCTGTCAAGTCCTCCTTCATCCACCTCCTTGAATCCCGGTTCTCCTGGTTCACCTGAGTCTCCTGTCTCAGGGACACGGAACTCACCCCCTACCGTAGCGGTAACCACAAAGGTACGTCAAACTCTATTTTCAAACTATTTATTTTATTTCACACAAAAAGAATAAGAATAAAACACACCTGCACGCATGCACACTCAGTAGTATTGACAATACCAAACATGGCATTGCATTGAGGATTGAACAAAAAAGCCATTGTAGAATAACTACAATTCTATATGTTGTATTCTAAGATAAAATAATATAAAATATATTTTAAAATGTATATAAATATAAGATATAAATAATAAATAAAACAAACATAATAGTAGTATTAATAATGTATATTGCAATTAATGAAATAAAAAATAACAATAAAAGTTAAGAACCTAAGAAGAGTTTAAAATTATTAGTACAAAGCCTGATTAAAAAGGTGTGCCTTTATTGTTTTTTTTAAATTGTTTTTTCCTAATATCAGTCTTGAGGCTCTCCAGCAGGCTGTTCCACAGGTGGGGGCCTTTGTAGCTGAATGTCGGCTCACCGTGGGTCTTTGTTCTGGTATTTGATAAAGATAAAAGGCAGGTGCCAGAGGACCTTTAGGATCTGTGAGAGTTGATATCTCAAAAGCAGGTCAGATAGATAAGAAAGCGCAAGGCCATTAAGGCATTTAAAAATGGTGCAATATGGCCCCACCCTCTGGTCCTTGGCAGCATGCGTGCTGCTGAGTTGTGTAATAATTGTAGATGTTTAATACAGTGGAACCTTGATTTGCAAACTTAGTTGGTTCTTGAACAGGGTTCGTAAAGTTGGTATAGTGAAGCAAATTGTTCCGTAAGAAACATTTTTAATATGAATTTTGGGTTTGAGCCTTGACAATGTCCCTATTTTAGTGAAGGTGGGGGTGTGGAACTGCTTAAAAGCAGGAAGTGAAGTGTGTTTGTGGTCGATGAGAGGAATTATTTTTAGACTTTTCCTGAAAAATGTCATCAAAATATTTCCAATAAATATTTGGGTTATTTTGCTAACAGACAGAGTCGAAAAACATAACCCATATACCTCAGAGGTAAGACAGCCTGCTTTCTGCAAAGCGATACTTTCGCCTTGAGCGTTTCCAAGGCGACACAAAGCCAGCCGGTCACGTCGCAGAGCACGGAGGTAATCACCAAAAAAAAATGTCCAACTCTGGAAATAAGAGGCAACTGAAGAACTACTTGATAAATCATCAATATATTTTTCCATCGTTTGTTTCTCTCGATGTCTCAGGAGGGCATGAGCCTATCCAGCTACACTCGGCTTCCTCATAAACTGTCACCCAGAAAATATATTTGTACCCAGCAAAGCCAAACATCAGTTTGTGAGATATTTACATTATTAAAAGTCAAATTGTTAGTTTACTTTTCGGAGAAACAGCATTTTCCAAACTGCTTTAAACGTGTCCACTGTGGAGGACACTGTTTCTTCGAAAGTAAAAGCTGAAAGACACTAAAGTGAGCGTTATAGTTTTACACCGACTGTTTACATTATCACTTTAAAGACACGCGACTAAGTTTATTTTTAATATTTGCTTGAAACAGTGGATGTCCCTGCATGATGCTTTGCACATAAAAATACATGTATGTAGTAGGGTTGTACGGTATACCGGTACTCGTGTAGTATTGCGGTACTTAATGAATCAAAAACGGTACTATACTCTGTTTGAAAAGTACCGGTTCCCGGGCATGACGTCACGTCGTGACATTGCTGGTTTTACGAGCAGAGGAGCATGTTTGGCAGCACACAATCACAGAGTACTTACAAGCAGACACAGTGTGTTGACAGAAAAGGCAGAACAGACGCATTTTGGCCTAAAAACTAAAGATAAAGTTGAACACTGAAACGCCCTCAGGAAGAGGTGCTTTCAGACATGGCTAGCTAGCTAGCGGCGAATGTCCATCTGCAGTCGGCAGTGTTTTAACTTCTTCTAAAGCACTAATCCTCGCCTCCATGGCGACAAAAAAAGTAAGTTTCTTACAAGTATCATCCCTGTAGGATGAGGAATAGCTAAACATCCGGCGTCACAATGTAAACAAATGCCATTGGTGGATTTACACCTGACATCCATTGTAATGATACAAAGTACAATAGTGTATCTAGTCAATACTACTATGATTACATCAATATTTTTTATGGCACAAAATCTTTTTTCGTTTTTTAAAAATTCATATTATATTCATAAACTCAGGAAATACGTCCCTGGACACATGAGAACTTAAATTATGACCAATGTATGATCCTGTAACTACTTGGTATCTGATCGATACCTACATTTGTGGTATCATCCCAAGCTAATGTAAAGTATCAAACAACAGAAGAATAAGTGATTATTACATTTTAACAGAAGTGTAGATAGAACATGTTGAAACAGAAAATATCAAGATATTAACAATAAATGAACAAGTTGATTAAAAATATTTTTTTACATCTTGTTCTTCATAATTTTGAAAAAATAATAGAATGATAAATGACACAATATGTTACTGCATACGTCAGAAGACTAATTAGGAGTCTTTGTTTACTTACTAATAAAAGACAAGTTGTCTAGTATGTTTACTATTTTATTTAAGCACAAAATTGTTCTTCGATTGCAATAATAAACATATGTTTAATGTACCCTAAGATTTTTTTGGTAAAATAAAGCCAATAATGCAATTTTTTGTGGTCTCCTTTATTTAAAAAAGTATCGAAATACATTTTGGTACCGCCACCAAAATATTGGTACCGGGACAACCCTAATATGTAGTAATAAATATGATTAGAACATTTTAGCATTATGCTTATCTTCAGTTACATTAAGTGGACATGCACCACAATCATTTTTCACTGGCGAGTCGCAAGGCTCTCTGTCTGTTTTTCCTGTATGTGCGGTCTCGCGAAGTCGCTCGCCGCCCATCGAAACAAAGATTGTGAATGACTAAAGAGGGCTCACTGCCTTCAGTGAATTCTCCTGTAACATAAACATGCTCAGGTGCTGAGAACGATGCATAGAGTGAGACCTCTTTCCCTGTTTGAAGCGAAAATAATTTAGCCTCTTGCGGTTACATAACCGCACCAATTAAAACCTCCATGTCGATTACCGTTTTTTCCAAACCATAGGGTGCACCGGAGTATAAGGCGTGCTGCCGATGAGAGGGTGTAGTCAGGTCTATTTTCATATATAAGGCACACCGGATTATAAGGCGCATTAGAGGGGTCATACTATTTTATTTTTCTTCAAATGTAAAACACTTCTTTGTGATCTACATAACATGTAATGGTGGTTCTTTCGTCTAAATGTTGCATTGATTATGTTTTACAGATCATCTTCAAGTCGCTTTCTGACAGTCGCTTTAGGATGTGCTGTTTTGTGGGCGGTTTTATTGACGTGGCTCACCTTCGACAGCGTCTTCTCCCCGTCATCTTTGTTGTAGCGGTGTAGCGTGCAAGGACGGGAGTGGAAGAAGTGTCAAAAGATGGAGCTAACTGTTTTAATGACATTCAAACTTTACTTAAATCAATAACGAAGCAGCATCTCCTCATCCGGAAACAACGACAAGGCCCGAGAAAAAATGTCCGACCGGAACTCTCTAATAACTAAAGTTTCTTGGGTGAATAATGTAAACTCACTACACCGGTATGTTTTAGCGCTTTCATGGCGAGTTCACTGACAGATATAACTAAGAACTTTACACTACTTTATATTACAAATGGCAACAGCGGAGGATGAATGTCCCATAACAAGAAGATAGAGGGGAAAAAAAGAAGCTTATTGACTACAAAGGCAGAAGCGCGCACATTTTCAGGACTTATGCAGGTCCCAAATACAGATCAGCAGGTACCAGAAGGTAAGAAAAGTTGGTTTTGCATAGTATTGTGAAACAAAACGCCAGATGATATGTCTTACCTTACACACACAATAATAATACTCGTATGTTGAAGCACAGTACAATCCATCAAGCGGTGCAGCTTCATAGCTTACCAAAGTTGTACTAAAACATTTTGATAGATTTTTGAGCGCTGTGTGTAATGTTCTATATTTTCAATGGAACATATAATATTTTGGTGTTGTTTACTTGAGTCATATTGCAGTCTACTTGTGTCTCTTATGTGTGACTGTCATCTACTGGTCATACTTATCATTACACCATGTACCAAATAAAATAGCTACAACGTCAGTAAGCACAACCAAAATTATTCCGTACATTAGGCGCACCGGGTTATAATGCGCACTGTCGAGTTTTGAGAAAATGAAAGGTTTTTAAGTGCGCCCTGTAGTTAGAAAAATATGGTATTTGTGCAGCCCTAATGTAAAGATAAAAAAGAATGGGACCTAAAATTGAGCTTTGGTGAACCCCAATGTTGTCAGTAGAGTTGACTGTGGTTGGATTATGGAGACCACTTAATAGGGCTGGGCGATATATTGAATTTACTCGATATATCGCGGGTTTGTCTCTGTGCGATATAGAAAATGACTATATCGTGATATTCGAGTATACGTTCTCACGCAGTTGCTTTTAGCTGCGGGCATTACACTACAGGCTTTTCTCAATCTTTCTTGTCTCTCCTTCTCACAGAGACATAAAACAAGCGCACCTTCTTACATATGTCACATACTGTCGCGTGTGCAACGTCATACGCTCTCGCGAAGCAGAGAGGTAGCGGCATGGGTAACGTTAGCAGTGGTGCGAGTGGTAATACGAGAGAAAGAAGGTGCAAATCTGGTAACAACTGAACGAAGAATAATTAATTCCCAAGAAAAACAGCACGGGGTCTATCGTCTGGTGGTGGTTTGGCTTCAAGCGGGAATTTCCAGATCAACATTGTATGAAAAAAATAGTCAACAAGAGATAACGTCCGCAGGAACCTACCACATAGTGAAGGACATACACTATTGGATTTCCTATTATACATCTAATTTTTATTTGACAGTTATTGAAATATCTTGTGTGACATCATGCACAAAAGTGCACTTTATTTGTTTTAAACTATTGTAGTGGCGTTCTGTACAAAAAGTGCACTTTAATTTAGTGTTGTTTTGGTATGTCATCTTAGTGACATCATGCACAAAAGTGCACTAATAGCTTGTTTTAAAATGTCTGACAATTTTGCACTTTCTGTTTTGGAAGTTACATGAATGTTTGTGCCACTGATTAATAAATACAGTTTTGGTAAATTTACTTAGTTGTGATTTCCCTCTCTGCATGAATGTTTAAAATGAGCATATATTAATGCAGTATGAACAAGAATGTTTTAATGTAGACACATAGAATCATCATACTGCTGTGATTATATGCATCAAGTGTTCATTCAAGGCTCAGGCAAAATATCGAGATATATATCGTGTATCGTGACATGGCCTAAAAATATCGAGATATTAATAAAAGGCCGTATCGCCCAGCCCCACCACTAAACATTAAGTACTTTGTCCTTTGCAGGGAGGATTAGTGGGACTGGTGGACTATCCCGATGATGATGACGACGAGGAAGAGGAGGAGGAGGAAGAAGGAGAGAGTAAAGATGACCCTCTGCCACCTTCAAAAAAATCCAAGCTGAACTCCTAAAGATGCGCCGCGGTCTCAGTTTGTGCTCCACTCAGACAGTTTCTGAACATGGGAATGATCTAACTTGTAAACACACGGAACGAATGAGAGCCACACACTGCTGGTGGTCACAAGAGGAGACGGACTGGAACAGATAAGGGGAAACACGCCTCGTCCTCGTCAGAGCAGCCCAACTCAAACAAGTGCCAATCAGGAGGCCAGACTGTCTGAGAGAGGACAACACAGGTGAGGGTCAAGTCAAGGGGGCGGGAACAGTCGCACTTAAGTTTGTCAGCGGTCTCCAACCCGACCCAAAGGTCTCACCATGGTAAAGAAACTGATACAAAACAAACATGTATATGCAGACAGAAATCCCAAGAGATTGTGGACTCGGATCATGATCCGTCTGTCTCCCCGCCGCCCCCACTCAGGGAAGGACATCAGTTGCCCAAATGGTTCAGCCAATTCACACTCACACACTCATCCCTTTTATAATCTCTCCAGAATCTTCTTTTCTTCCTCTCCTTATCTGTTTTTCTTTTTTTTAAGTTAGCATGCACGACCCGGTAGGAGGCAGCGTGTGGCACAGAGAGCCGTCTTTGTTGTATTCTGATGATGTCATCAGTGTTGTCAGTACTCAGTGGACATTATTTCTCCCAAAAGGAGGGAGCAAACAAAAAGCCAGCAGTTTTCTCTCTTCGTTTCATTTTCTTGCTCTGATTTGTCTAGCAAAACCATTCTCCTGTTTGTTTTTGTAAATTATAACAACAACAACAAAAGAGTACCTGCCTTTAAATGTTCAGGATGTTTTCAGTCACACTTGAACAGGTTTTTAAAAGACCTCAGTAGGTGAGCTACTTTTACCATTTTGCCCTTTGAAACTGCAGATTTTTTGGAGAAATTTGTAATCCCGTCTTGATTAAAGATTGAGTGGAATTCTAGATGTGATGTAGTTTGTCATATCTTCTCATTTTTTTCTTTTTTTCTTTTACATGAGTGTACACTTAGTTGTTCAGAATACTTGGGACCATTAAAATGATCTTTGCTTTAAGGTGTCTTACTACCGTTTGTCTTCAAGTGTTTCCTTGTGGGTTGTACCTACTTTAGGTCTGGGAATGACACCATGCCTGCACCCGGGTTCAGTTCAAAACATTTTTTCAGCATACTCCTTAAAAACCGTAGACATGGTATCTGTGGGGTCTTAATTTTTTTTTTAATCCTACAATTTGTATTTAAGGCCTTACAATGTTTAAAATTCTCCTAAAATCTCAGAAAAGGTCCAAAAAATCTATTTCTGTGACTTAATTAAAATATGCATTAACTAAAGTCTTGCTTTGAAATGTTTCGATTCTTGAGGACGATATAACTTATAGCGTCCTCAATAATGATAGCCTGTAACGTAAATACAAAGGGAACTAAAGTAGGCTACCTGTGCTGCCCGGTCGGAATTAATCGCGCACCTCCTACGGCTCAACATAGCAGAGAAGAAAACTGAACGAAAGCCCACAGCAAAGCCGAATTATATGCGTAAAATGGGTAAGTGCAAGTTCAACGATTTATGGCCCCAGAACTATCAATTTAATGCATGATTGAGGCCGGTGGATGGAAATGTTCTTCAACCCCTGTTAGAGAACCGGCTTTTTGTTAAAGCTGAGAATTGCGCTTTCCATGCGTATTCGGTTAGGCTTAATTGTGGAGAAGGGTCAAATTAGGGCGTACCCAGCCAAGACTCAGGCTGTGGTGAGTTGGCCCACTCCCACGTCGATAAAATTGCTACAACGATTCTTGGGGTTTGCTCATTTTTGTCATCATTTTATCTGCAACTTCAGTGAACTCGTTGAACCCTTAACTACACTTACATCAAATAAGCAGCCGGTTGTGTGGAGCCTGGAGACTGAGCGCACTTTTTCTAGACTTAAATCCCGGTTTACCTCTGCTCCTGTTCTTGTGCATCCTAAACCCTTTCCGCCCTCTTTTGTTGAGAGAGATACTTCTAATACCAGGGTGGAGGCGGTGCTCTTCCAGAAGTCGACTTCTGATCAAAAGCTGCACCGCTGTGCCTTCTTCTCACGTCGATTGACGTCAGCAGAGAGGAACTAAGACATCGGCAACAGGGAGCTGCTGGCCTTACAGGAGTGGAGGCACTGGCTAGAAGGCGCAATCCATCCTTTCATGGTGTATACGGACCATAAGAACTTGGCGTACATCTGCTCTACACAGTGTCTCAACTCTCACCAGGCGCGATGGGTTTTGTTCTTGACAAGGTTCTCATACACCCTCATCTATCACACTGGATCACTAAACAGCAAGCCAGACACCTTATCCAGGATGTCCCCCCCCATCAAGGACTCTATAGGCGCAAGGACTGGTCCAGGCGACGCCTTTTTGTGCCACAGGTCCTACGTTCCGAGGTCCTCAAGTGGCCCGACAAGTCCAAAGTGTCCTGCCATTGCACAGCTATTTTGTTGGCTCAGCGTTTCTGGTGGCCTCCCTTCCGCGCAGACATCAAGAGGTTTGTGTCTGCATGCACTGTCTGTGCCAGGAACAAGTCGTCTCACCGTCCCCCAGCGGGCCTGCTTCAACCGCTTCCGGTCCCTTCCCGCTCTTGGTCTCACATAACCCTGGACTTTGCGACGGGCCTTCCGCCTTCCGAGGGCTACACAGTCATACTTCCAGTTGACAAATTTTCCAAGTCTGCCCACTTCATCCCTCTCCCTGAAAACTCCCCTCCTGACTGGAGACTGCTAACCTGCCGGTACTCCATATGTGTTTCGTCTCCATGGCATAGCATCTGTCCTGGTATCTGACAGAGGTCCGCAGTTTTCCTCGGCTGTGTGGAGGCCTTTTTGCAAGTCCCTGGGAGCTACGGCGAGCCTATCGTCAGGAAACCATCACCAATCTAACGGTCAGACTGAGCGCGTCAACTAGGACTTGGCGATTCGATCCGTGTGTGCCACCAGCACCCAGTGTCCTGGTCGGCTAACCTCCCCTGGGTGGAATATGCCCACACGTTGAACTGTTCTGCTACAGGCCGCTCCCCGTTCCATGCTGCCTACGTTTTTCAACCGCCCGCCTTCCCCTGCCAGAAGAAGCAATCCTCCCTACCCGCTATGGCAGCCCAACTCCGCCGTGTCTGACAAGAGACACGAGCGGCTGACCGCCACCGGATTCCGGCTTCTGCCTTTGTTCCTGGCCAGAAGGTCTGCCTATCGTCAGGAAACCATCACCAGTCTAGCGGTAAGACTTGGCGATTCGATCTGTGTGTGCCACCAGCACCCAGTGTCCTGGTCGGCTAACCTCCCCTGGGTGGAATATGCCCACACGTTGAACTGTTCTGCTACAGGCCGCTCCCCGTTCCATGCTGCCTACGGTTTTCAACTGCCCGCCTTCCCCTGCCAGGAGAAGCAATCCTCCCTACTCTCTGAAGCATCCCAACTCCGCTGTGTCTGGCAAGAGACACGAGCGGCTGACCGCCAGCGGATTCCGGCTCCTGCCTATGTTCCTGGCCAGAAGGTCTGGTTGTCTGCCCGGGACTTGCCCCTGGCGGCCAGTTCCAGGAAGTTAGGCCCTCGTTATGTGGATCCCTTTAAAGTGGAGAGAATTGTCAATCCTGCAGCAGTCAGGCTCATACTCCTGGGGTCTCTCAAAATTCACCCTGTCTTCCATGTGTCTCTCCTAAAACCTGTAACCTCCTGTGACCTCATTCGTCCACCACCCACTCCTCCTTCTCAGCTGGTTGATGGCCATCCCACTTACTTGATCAGGAGCATACTGGACGTCAGAAGAAGGGGCTACCGGTACCTGGTCGACTGGGAGGGCCATGCTCCCGAGGGACACTCATGGGTATCTCGGGCACTCATTCTCAATCCCTCCTTCCTGTCCGACTTTTACCGCATGTTTCCCGATAAGCCAGGTAAACCGCCAGGGGGCGTCTGATGAGGGGGTGGATAGTGTCACACTTTGCATGTAACTAACTTCCCGGTATCCTTATTTGCTGTTGCTAATGTCCTTGAGAACCTTTGTAAGTATCCTCTGTAGTAATTAGAACCTTTATTTATTTCGCCCAGTTTCTCCTGGTGTTTTCTTTTTCCATCTGTAGAGTATTGCCTGAAGTATTTGTGTCGCAACAGACATTAAAGACTTGTTTTGACTGCACTCACGCCTCTTCCCTGCATCGTGGGTTCAACTTAAAACTGACTCTGACCACAGCCTTGGTCCAAAATGGAAATTCGTCCTCAAAATTCTACACGATGCCACAAGCTCGGCACACCCATCTTTGGGTCGTTTTGTCCATTCCTCTTTGCAGCACCTCTCAAGCTCCATCAGGTTGGATGCGAAGCATTGCTTTCACCCAGGATGTACATTGCTGCATTCATCTCAGTCTAGTCAGGGATTTGACCAAGAACCCAATCAATCAATCAATGTTTATTTATATAGCCCTAAATCACAAATGTCTCAAAGGGCTGCACAAGCCACAACAACATCCTCGGTTCAGAGCCCACATAAGGGCAAGGAAAAACTCACAACCCAGTGGGACGTCGATGTGAATGACTATGAGAAACCTTGGAGAGGACCGCAGATGTGGGTGCCCCCCCACCCCCCTAGGGGAGACCGGATGCAATGGACGTCGAGTGGATCTAGCATAATATTGTGAAAGTCCAGTCCATAGTGGATCTAACATAATAGTGAGAGTCCAGTCCATAGTGGGGCCAGCAGGAGACCATCCCGAGCGGAGACGGGTCAGCTGCGCAGAGATATCCCCAACCGATGCACAGGCGAGCGGTCCACCCCGGGTCCCGACTCTGGACCTGTGCCGCCCCCCAGAGGAGAAAAGAAAAGAAACGGCAGATCAACTGGTCTAAAAAGGGGGTCTATTTAAAGGCGAGAGTATACAAATTAGTTTTAAGATGGGACTTAAATGCTTCTACTGAGGTAGAATCTCTAACTGTTACCGGGAGGGCATTCCATCGTACTGGAGTCCGAATAGAAAACACTCTATAGCCCGCAGACTTTTTTTGGGCTCTGGGAATCACTAATAAGCCGGAGTTCTTTGAATGCAGATTTCTTGCCGATGATCACTCTGCATTCCTCTGTGGAGAGAGGAGACTCTTCCGGAAGGACAACCATCCACCAGTCAGACCTGTATGGTATAGTGGCCAGACGGAAGCCATTTTTTAGTAAAAAGTTTGCCAAAATGCACCTGAAAGACTCTCAGACCATGAGAAACTAAATTTGCTGGTCTGATGAGAGAAAGATTGAACTCTTTGGCGTGAATGCCAGGCGTCATGTTTGGAGAAAACCAGGCACCGCTCATCACCAGGCTAATACCATCTCTACAGTGAAGCATGGTGGTGGCAGCATCATGATGTGGGGTTGTTTTGTGAGTGAGTGTGTGAATTATATTTGCAGCACCAAGTTCCTGGGGGTGCAGATAACTGACAATATAACCTGGTGCCTACACACCGGAGCTCTTGTAAAAAGAGCTCAGCAGCGCATGCACTTTTTGCGTCTGATGAAAAGAAAAGAGCACAGCTCCCTCCCCCCATTCTCACCACATTCTACAGAGGCACTATAGAGAGCCTGCTGACCAACAGCATCTCTGTCTGGACTGGAGCCTGCAATGCCTCAGACTGGAAGTCTCTCCAGAGAGTGGTGAGGACGGCGGAAAAGATCATCAGGACTCCTCTTCCT
Organism: Nerophis lumbriciformis; assembly: GCF_033978685.3. Lineage (NCBI taxonomy): Eukaryota > Metazoa > Chordata > Actinopteri > Syngnathiformes > Syngnathidae > Nerophis > Nerophis lumbriciformis. The sequence continues at coordinate 15,330,874 of NC_084573.2, read as the reverse complement.
CCTATCCAGGAGATCGCAAAAAGCCGCTGCCTGACCAGGGCTCAGAAAATCTGCAAAGACTCCTCCCACCCCCACCAAGGACTGTTTTCACTGCTGGACTCTAGAAAGAGGTTCCGCAGCCTCCGAAGCAGAACCTCCAGGTTCTGTAACAGATTCTTCCCTCAGGCCGTAAGACTCTTGAACGCATCATAATTAAATTATCCCCTCAACTCCCCCCAAAATGGATTAACTCGCTGGAATAAAAAAGACAATATAACATACATCCATAAACGTGGACGCATGTGAAAAAGTGCAATATATTTATCTGTACAGTAATCTATTTATTTATTTATGTATATTTATGTATTTTATTTATATATATATTTATATATTATTTATATATATTTATTTATTTATTTATATATGCACCTTATTGCTTTTTTATCCTGCACTACCATGAGCTTATTTAACAAAATTTTGTGTCTATCTGTGCTGTAAAGTTCAAATTTGAATGACAATGAAAAGGAAGTATAAGTCTAATTTATATAGCGCTTTTCTCTAGTGACTCAAAGCGCTTTACATTGTGAAACCCAATACCTAAGTTACATGTTTTAAACCAGTGTGGGTGGCACTGGGAGCAGGTGGGTAAAGTGTCTTGCCCAAGGACACAACGGCAGTGACTAGGATGGCGGAAGCGGGGATCGAACCGGGAACCCTCAAGTTGCTGGCATGGACCCTCCACCAACCGAGCTGTACCGCCCCAGCGACAGGAACTGGGAGGCTGGTCAGGATAGATAGAAAGACGAATGCAGAAATGTACAGAGACATCCTGGATAGATACTTAGTTTGTGCATGTGAATTTGAGTTTATTTCTAATAAATGTGCAAGTTTTTTATTTTTTATTTTTTACATTGTCATTATGGGTGTCTGTGTAATTTTTAGGACAAAAATTAATTTATTCCATTTTGGAATGAGGCTATAAATACTTTCCTGATGCACTGTACGTAACAAAGGTGTTGCTGTAGTTTGTTTACTTCAGATGCAGTCAGTAGTTCAACTTATTTAGTTCTACTAGTGATGTTCCTCAAGGTTCCATCTTAGGTCCTCTCTTTTTCACCATGCTGGTGGCCCAAGTGGGTTCAGTTAAAAAAAAAAAAAAAAAAAGCCTCACATTCTGCAGCAGATTCCTAGAAACACTTAAGTGCTGTCATAGAGATGATCTTTGACTCGGTTCTTAAAAACAGCAGAGGACTCCTGTAACTCTGGAAAAATAGACTAAAATCAAATGTCTACTGTAGTGGACGTTGGTTCTCTGAAAATATACAAAAGAAGAATAATAGTGAAGGGAGAAGTCCTGCCCCTTGGGCCTTGGCTTTCCAAAACCAGTGAAGTTGGCACGTCGTGTAAATGGTAAATAAAAAACAGAATACAATGATTTGCGAATCCTTTTCAACTTATATTCAATTGAATAGACTGCAAAGACAAGATACTTAATGTTCCAACTGAGAAACGTATTTTTTGTGTGTGCAAGTAATCATTAACTTAGAATTTAATGACAGCAACACATTGCAAAAAAGTTGGCACAGGGGCATTTTTACCACTGTGTTACATGGCCTTTCCTTTTAACAACACTCAGTAAACATGTGGGAACTAAGGAAACCAATGTTTGACGTTTTCAGGTGGAATTATTTCTCATTCTTGCTTGATGTACAGTTTAAGTTGTTCAACAGTCCGGGGGTCTCCGTTGTGGTATTTTAGGCTTCATAATGCGCGACACATTTTCAATGGGAAACAGGTCTGGACTACAGGCACTCTTTTACTCTTTTACCACGTGTTACAACAGCGTGGCTGTTGTAACACGTCTGAAATAAGCAGGGGCGTCCATGATAATATTGCTTGGATGGCAACACATGTTGCTCCAAAACCTGTATGTACCTTTCAGCATTAATGGTGCCTTCACAGATGTGTAAGTTACCCATGTCTTGGGCACTAATACACCCCCATACCATCACAGATGCTGGCTTTTCAACTTTGCGCCTATAACAATCCGGATGGTTCGTTTCCTCTTTGGTCCGAAGGACACAACGTCCACAGTTTCCAAAAACAATTACAAATGTGGACTCGTCAGACCAAATAACTTTTTTGCACTTTGCATCAGTCCATCTTAGATGAACCACCCAGCGAAGCCGGCGGCGTTTCTGGGTGTTGTTGATAAATGGCTTTCGCTTTGCATAGTAGAGTTTTAACTTGCGCTCACAGATGTAGCGACGAACTGTGGTTGTTGACAGTGGTTTTCTGAAGTGTTCCTGAGCCCATGTTGTGATATCCTTTACACACTGATGTTGGTTTTGGATGCAGTACCGCCTGAGGGATCGAAGATCCGTAATATCTTTGCTTATGTGCAGTGATTTCTTCAGATTCTCTGAACCTTTTGATGATATTACAGACCGTAGATGGTGAAATCCCTAAATTCCTTGCAATAGCTTGTTGAGAAATGTTGTTCTTAAACTGTTGGACAATTTGCTCACGTATTTGTTCACAAAGTGGTGACCCTCGCTCCGTCCTTGTTTGTGAATGACTGAGCATTTCATGGAAGCTGCTTTTACACCCAATCATGGCACCCACCTGTTTCCAATTAGCCTGTTCACCTGTGGTATGTTCCAAATAAGTGTTTGATGAGCATGCCTCAACTTTCTCAGTCTTTTTTACCACTCATGCCAGCTTTTTTGAAACATGTTGCAGGCATCAAATTCCGAATGAGTTAATATTTGCAAAAAATAACAAAGTTTTCCAGTTAGAATGTTAAATGTCTTGTCTTTGCAGTCTATTCAATTGATTATAAGTTGAAAAGGATTTGCAAATCATTGTATTCTGTTTTTATTTACTATTTACACAACGTGCCAACTTCACTGGTTTCGGGTTTTGGAGTTGACTATCCCTGCTCTATAGGTTCATTTCCCAGTCAGGATAAATGGCAACGGACCATTATTGTTTTTATTAAAATATTTACTATCTTGTTTTTAGGATGAAATATTTTAGAACACAAATTCTGGCCCTTGAACAAACTGCCAATAAACAAGTCTGGGTGTAAGGTGCACTCCATGTCCACTAGAGGGCAAACTTTACCTTGCAGTCAATGGGACAGTTTGTAGCTGTTGTGTTGTTATGCACTGCATTGAGAGTAGTTGTGTAATGTCATGCAGATACCAAACAACACAATTCCATCCAAATGTAGTAACCGACACTTTTAACTGCCGTGTAGTCATGATGATGTGTCAACACACTTTTCACCGTCTTCTTCCCACAACAGACTGTTTATCATGGCCTTCCACCATGGCACATTAATTAAAACCCCACTGAGGAGGATCAGGCGCACGCCTATTAAGGTCCCCTTTCACATGAAAGCCATCTTTAGACAAAAGCAGCCCTCGCCACCACCGTGTGTGTGATCTTCCTCCTCCGCCGCTGCCAAGACGCCGCAGCTCCGCCCGGCCCAGCCCCGCCTGTACGTCTGCCAGGATGGAGCGTCCCCATCAGAGACTTTGCTGCTGCTCCGCTTCCTGCTGGGCCTGTGAAGCATCTTTGGACAGTTCTTGTTGATTGGACCTGCTCCAGAATCATCTTCCCTCTGTTTAGAGATATTTACATATATTACAGAAGCAGTAGTAGTTTAGCACTCCCCCCATTTTAACTAAATATTGTTACTTAAACCTTTTTTTTTTTCTTATGTTGCGACTTTTACCTTTCAACCCCCACACTCCGGTTTTAACTAAATACTGGGAAGTACCAGTAGTTAATTAAAATGGGGATTTATTTATTTAATTCATGCCGTAATTAATTATAATGGTGGTAAAAAAAAAAGTGGTGTCAGTCACATAAATAAAAAAATAATAAATTGAAATTAAAGATTTTTTTTAAGTACCAGTAGTTAGTTAAAATGGGGGGAAAAGTCACAAAATAAGTTAAAAAAAAAAAAAAGGCAGAATTAAATTTAAAAAAAAATTGGAGTTGAGGGGGGAAATACCAGTAGTTAATTAAAATGGGGATTTATTTATTTAAGTCGTGCAGTAATTAGTTATAATGGTGGTAAAAAAAAAAAAAAAGTGGTGTCACATAAATAAATAAAAAATAAGTTGAAATTAAAGATTTTTTTTAAAGTATCAGTAGTTAGTTAAAATGGGGGGAAAAGTCACAAAATAAGTAAAGAAAACAAAAAGGCAGAATTAAATTAAATACAAAAATTGGGGTTGGAGGGGCAAGTACCAGTTAATTAAAATGGGGATTTATGTATTTAATTCATGCAGTAATTAGTTGTATTTGGGGTAAAAAAAAAGTGGTGGAAAAGTAAAAGTCACATAAGAAAAAAATAAGTTGAAATAAAAAAAAATTAAAAAAAAGTACCAGTAGAGTAGTACAAGAAAAGTCACAAAATAAGTAAAAAAAAAAAAAAAAGGCAGAATTAAAGAAATATATTTTTTTTTTCAATTCAATTTTTTTTTTGTGTGGACAAAGTACCAGTAGTTGATAAAAATTGGGATTTATTTAATTCATGCAGTATTTAGTTATAATGGGGGTAAAAAAAGTGGTGGTAAATTAAGTCACATAAGAAAAAAATAAGTTAAAATTAAATTTTATTTATTTATTTTTTTTTAAGTACCAGTAGTTAGTTAAAATGGGGAGGTGGGTCACAAAATAAGTAAAAAAATAAATAAAAAAAATGGCAGAATTAAATTAAGTTGAAATTAAAGAAAGAAAAAAAAAAAAGTACCAGTAGTACAAGAAAAGTCACAAAATAAGTTTAAAAAAAAGAAGGCAGAATTAAAGGAATTTTTTTTGTGTGGAAAAAGTACCAGTACTTAATAAAAATGGGGATTTATTTCTTTAATTCATGCAGTAATTAGTTGTAATTGGGGTACAAAAAAGTGGTGGAAAGGTAAAAGTCACATAAGAAAAAAATAAGTTGAAATTAATAAAAGACAAAAAAATTAAGTACCAGTAGTACAAGAAAAGTCACAAAATAAGTAAAAAAAAAAAAAAAAATTAAAAAAAGGCAGAATTAAAGAAATCTTTTTTTTTTTTTTGTGGAAAAAGTACCAGTAGTTAATAAAAATGGGTATTTATTTGTTTAATTCATGCAGTAATTAGTTATAATTGGGGTAAAAAAAAAAAAGTGGTGGAAAATTAAAAGTCACATAAGAAAAAAATAAGTTGAAATTAAATTTATTTTTATTTTTTTAAAGTACCAGTAGTTAGTTAATAAGTAAAAAAAGAAAGAGAAAAAAAGGCAGAATTTAATTAAGTTGAAATTACAGAAAGAAAAAAAAATTAAGTACCGGTAGTACAAGAAAAGTCACAAAATAAGTAAAAAAAAAAAAAAAAAAAGGCAGAATTAAAGAAATCATTTTTTTTTTGTGGAAAAAGTAGCAGTCATTAAAAATGGGAATCTATTTCTTTAATTCATGCAGTAATTAGTTATAACGAGGGTTAAAAAAGTGGTGTAAAGGTAAAAGTCACAAAATAAGAACAAAAAAATTGAAATGAAAGAAAACATTTTTTTTCAAAAGTACCAGTAGTTAGTTATGGGCTAATTGTCACAAAATAAGTAAAAAAAAAAGAAAAAAAGAATAATCTTTAGTGAGCCTGGGGAGTGTGTTAGTGTACCTATGTTTACACATATTATAGAAGCGGCATTAGTATAGTAGTTTAGTCGATTAAAACCTGTTTCCAACCTTTTAAATGCATTTTTCAACTTTATAAGAGCCATATAGACAAGAAACAACACTCTTTAGTCACATTTACACCCTCTTAATCCATTATAGTGACGCTAGCTGAGGCTGTGCCAATCAGTGGCCACGATACTAAACATCGGGCTCTGATTGGTTTAGCCTCCTTCAGTGGGTGACGCTTTTGTAGTTGATTTGTTTTTTAGTCCATTTAGGCCAAATTTGCTCCGCAATGTGGTAAAGCCGCAATAGTGGAAGCGCGATGTGGCGAGGAATGGTTTCTCGCACTTTAGTAAATAGTTTGTTGTTGTGTGGTTTGTATCGCATCTTGTGCAATAAAGACAAGACAAACAAAAAAGTTGTATGAGCCTACATTCCTGTAATATGACAATAAACTAATATCAGTTAGCAAGGGTATTAATGCTTGGTTTATAATCAATCCATCGATCAAAAATATTAGGTGAGACCATTTGCAAAGTGTTTCCATGTTAAGGACAGGAAACTCGATTACTTTTACTGACTCGGGTTCTCATTGAAGAGCCACTTACCAGTTAACGCAGACGAGTACCCATTTGAGCAAAAAATAACTCGCAAGTTTTGAACGACTCGTTCATGAATGACCCATCGCTTTCAGTACATTTAGATAGCTTAATAAGCTACAACACCACAGGTGCGAACCAAACAGTTTTAAATGTCTTTAATTCATGCACAAATTAGTTATAATGGGGGTAAAAATGTGGTGGAAAGGTAAAAGTCACATACTAAGAACAAAAGTTGAAATTAAAGAAAAAATATATATTTTTAAAAGTACCAGTAGTTAGTTAAAATGGGAGAAAAAGTCACAAAATAAGTTTAAAAAAAAAGTCAGGATTAAAGATTTTTTATTTTTGGGGGGGAAAAAGTACCTCTAGTTCATTAAAATGGGGATTTATTTCTTTAATTCATGCAGTAATTAGTTACAATGGGGGTAAAACAAGTGGTGGAAAGGTAAAAATCAAATTTAAAAAAAAGTTGAAATGAAAGAACATAATATATTAAACAAAAGTACCAGTAGTTAGTTAAAATGGGGAAAAGTCACAAAATAAGTTTAAAAAAAAAGAAGACAAAATTAAAGAAAACGTTTTTTTTGTTTTTTTTAAGTACCAGTAGTTAATTAAAATGGTGATTTATTTATTCAATTCATGCAGTAATTAGTTTTACTCGGGGTAAAAAAAAGTGGTGGAAATGTAAAAGTCACATAATAAGAATATTACAATATGCTGTAATATCAGTTGGCAAGGGTCTTAATGCTTGGTTTAAAATATATTTAATAAAAGTACCATTAGTTAGGTAAAATGGGGGAAAAGTCACAAAATAAGTTAAAAAAAAAAAGGCAAAATTAAATAAATCTTTTTTTTTTTTAAGTACCAGTAGTTAATTAAAATGGGGATTTATTTATTTAATTCATGCAGCAATTAGTTGTACTAGGGGGTAAACAAGTGGTGGAAATGTAAAAGTCACATAATAAGAATATTACAATATAAAGTTAAAGTTAAAGTTAAAGTACCAATGATTGTCACACACACACTAGGTGTGGCGAGATTATTCTCTGCATTTGACCCATCACCCTTGATCACCCCCTGGGAGGTGAGGGGAGCAGTGGGCAGCAGCGGTGGCCGCGCCCGGGAATCATTTTGGTGATTTAACCCCCAATTCCAACCCTTGATGCTGAGTGCCAAGCAGGGAGGTAATGGGTCCCATTTTTTTATAGTCTTTGGTATGACTCGGCCGGGGTTTGAACTCACAACCTACCGATCTCAGGGCGGACACTCTAACCACTAGGCCACTGAGTACAATATGCTGTAATATCAGTTAAGGTCTTAATGCTTGGTTTATAATCAATCAATTAAAAATATTAGGTGAGACCATTTGCAAAAAGTTTCCATGTTATGGACTAACTCAGGTTATCATTAAAAAGCCATTTATCAGTTGATGCAGACGAGTACCCATTTGAGCCAAACAACTCGAAAATTTTGACCGACTCGTTCATGAATCGCCCATCGCTAGTTCATGATATTTAAATAGTTTAATAAGCTCCAACACCACAGGTGCGAACCAGACAGTTTTAAATGTTTTTCCACCGGCCGTTTGATCGCATATAATACTTAAAAGCGTGTATGCTAGTAAGATAGTATTGTAATCCTGGATATGAAGTCGGAAATATAGCAGCCACCGTGTCGTCTGTAGCCCGGTCGAGGTTATGTCAACACCGGCACCAAGTCTACCTTCACGGCCCCCCGACCAGGCCGGACAATGGGTTGTGTTTCCGCGGCACAAAGTGCTCTCTGTGTACGCTGGAGTTCCCCGGGCCTCCGTGGAGGTGTTCACCCGAGCACGCCCGCCACGCTGCGTGATCAATCACCACGTTTTACCCCCTCCGAGCTGGTCGTCCCTCAGGCGGAGGTATGGACGTGGAAGGCCGGGCCCCCATCGACGGCGACTGCCGGTGTCCGCGGGTCAGCGACGCATCGCTCGGTCCATGGAAAGTCACATCTGGTGTGGATTAAAGACGAGGTGAGATACAGTCACGCACAGAAGCCCACTACTATTTCTGTCCCCCGTGGTGGTTTACTACTTTGACATCATATTTTCAGTAGTAAAATGATCTCATCTCCAACTAGTACCACCTCAGAAAACATTTGGCGATCCATAATGACCTATAGTAGCATAGGAGGGCCAAGTATTCATTAAAAACAAGGCAGATCTAGCATAATATTGTGAGAGTCCAGTCCATAGTGGATCTAACCTAATAGTGTGAGAGTCCAGTCCATAGGGATCTAACATAATAGTGTGAGAGTCCAGTCCATAGTGGATCTAGTTAATAGTGTGAGAGTCCAGTCCATAGTTGATCTAACATAATAGTGTGAGAGTCCAGTCCATAGTGGATCTAACATGATATTGTGAGAGTCCAGTCTATAGTGGATCTAGCATAATAGTGTGAGAGTCCAGTCCATAGTGGATTTAACATAATAGTGTGAGAGTCCAGTGCATAGTGGATCTAACATAATAGTGTGAGAGTCCAGTCCATAGTGGATCTAACATAATAGCGTGAGAGTCCAGTCCATTGGGATCTAACATAATAGTGTGAGAGTCCAGTTCATAGTGGATTTAACATAATAGTGTGAGAGTCCAGTCCATAGTGGATTTAACATAATAGTGTGAGAGTCCAGTCCATAGCGGATCTAATATAATAGTGTGAGAGTGCAGTCCATAGTGGATCTGACATAATAGTGTGAGAGTCCAGTCCATAGTGGATCTAACCTAATAGTGTGAGAGTCCAGTCCATAGTGGATCTAACAAAATAGTGTGAGAGTCCAGTCCATAGTGGATCTAGCATAATAGTGTGAGAGTCCAGTCCATAGTGGATCTAGCATAATAGTGAGAGTCCAGTCCATAGTGGATCTAGCATAATAGTGAGAGTCCAGTCCATAATGGATCTCTTTGTGACCCCATTTTTATGACTTGATGGGGTCCCCGGGACCAAAAAATTCATATATTATTCGCTGTCAAAAGGGCAGCCATAACCGCGATGTGGCCCTCAATGAAAACTAGTTTGACAGCCCTGTTCTAAAGTGAAATCCATGCATGTCTATTAAATTGACGTCCAGTATATTGGCTGCCAGCTGTGCAGAGATCCCTACACTGTACTGGTTCGTTTAGCATAACAGTACATTATTTGAACTGAGCGGAAAGACTTTGCTGGAGTCTAACCGACAAGAGGTGCTTTGTAGTGCAGTGAGATCCTTTGAGCCCCCTTACTCCGTATATCATAGTTCAATTCACTTTGGTATGCTTTTGTGTTTTTATTGTCTGAAGCAGTGGTCCCCAACATTTTTGAGCCTGTTTCGGTCAAGCCTCTGATGAACCAGCTTTTTTAGAATTTTTAAATTACAGGTGTATCAAACTGACGCATAAAACAAAGAGAGGCAAAATATCAAATTGTGGAATGTTGAAGATCGCTTCTTTTAACCCCTTGGAGCAGAGGTCGGCAACCCAAAACGTTGAAAGAGCCATATTGGACCATGAATACAAAAAAGTAATCTGTCTGGAGCCGCAAAAAATGAAAAACCATATTCAAAGGCCTACTGAAATGCGATTTTCTTATTTAAACGGGGATAGCAGGTCCATTCTATGTGTCATACTTGATCATTTCGCGATATTGCCATATTTATGCTGAAAGGATTTAGTAGAGAACATCGACGATAAAGTTCGCAACTTTTGGTCGCTGTTAAAAAAGCCTTGCCTGTACCGGAAGTAGCAGACGATATGCGCGTTACGTCACAGGTTGTGGAGCTCCTCACATCTGCACATTGTTTACAATCATGGCCACCAGCAGCGAGAGCGATTCGGACCGAGAAAGCGACGATTTCCCCATTAATTTGAGCGAGGATGAAAGATTCGTGGATGAGGAAAGTGAGAGTGAAGGACTAGAGGGCAGTGGGAGCGATTCAGATAGGGAAGATGCTGTGAGAGGCGGATGGGACCTGATATTCAGCTGGGAATGATTAAAACAGTAAATATACACAAGACATATATATACTCTATTAGCCACAACACAACCAGGCTTATATTTAATATGCCACAAATTAATCCCGCATAACAAACACCTCCCCCCTTCCGTCCATATAACCCGCCAATACAACTCAAACACCTGCACAACACACTCAATCCCACAGTCCAAAGTACCGTTCACCTCCCAAAAGTTCATACAGCACATATATTTCCCCAAAGTCCCCAAAGTTACGTATGTGACATGCACATAGCGGCACGCACGTATGGGCAAGCGATCAAATGTTTGGAAGCCGCAGCTGCATGCGTACTCACGGTACCGTGTCTGCTTATCCAACTCAAAGTCCTCCTGGTAAGAGTCTCTGTTGTCCCAGTTCTCCACAGGCCAATGGTAAAGCTTGACTGTCATCTTTCGGGAATGTAAACAATGAAACACCGGCTGTGTTATCTGGCACACCAGTCAGGGGGTGCATTCTACGGCGAGGGTGCGTTATCCAGCACAACACCTGCCGCAATACACCGCTTCCTACCTACAGCTTTCTTCTTTGCTGTCTCCATTGTTCATTGAACAAATTGCAAAAGATTCACCAACACAGATGTCCAGAATACTGTGGAATTTTGCGATGAAAACAGACGACTTAATAGCTGGCCACCATGCTGTTCCAAAATGTCCTCTACAATCCGTGACGTCACGCGCAGGCGTCATCATACCGAGACGTTTTCAGCAGGATATTTCGCGCGAAATTTAAAATTGCACTTTAGTAAGCTAACCCGGCCATATTGGCATGTGTTGCAATGTTAAGATTTCATCATTGATATATAAACTATCAGACTTTGTGGTCGGTAGTAGTGGGTTTCAGTAGGCCTTTAAGTCTTATGATGAAGACAACACATGACGTAAGTGTCTAATATTAGCTATATTAGCCTACTATCAAAATGACTATAAATCGCAGGCTGAAAAAAAAATTCATTGACAGAAATGTTGCAATTTAATATTTATTCTACACATTTTTACAACATTAGAAAACATTAGTAAATCAGAAGCTACTCAGAAGGTGAGTTAACCCCTGGAAATGACTGGCTTTTAATGGCCAAAGGTATAGATGTGTGTGTCCAAGTTAAAGGAAATGGCTGGCTGTCTTCTTTTAATAGATTTATTGCACTCTTTGGCAAGCTAGGTAATGTTTGCTGTGGTCTGGAACAACATGGCAATCTGAAGTGTATATATATATATATATATATATATATATATATATATATATATATATATATATATATATATATATATATATAGTCATGCAAATAAAGAAAACACATTACAATGAGAAGGTGTGTCCAAACTTTTGGCCTGTACTGTGTATTGCTATATAGATTTTAGGCCAGATCCCAAGTTGAGGACCTACACTATATTGCCAAAAGTATTTGGCCACCCATCCAAATGATCAGAATCAGGTGTCCTAATCACTTGGCCCGGCCACAGGTGTATAACATCAAGCACTTAGGCATGGAGACTGTTTCTACAAACATTTGTGAAAGAATGCACAGTTCCTCATCAGTTGCAGTGATTTCCAGCGTGGAACTGTCATAGGATGCCACCTGTGCAACAAATCCAGTCGTAAAATTTCCTCGCTCATAAATATTCCAAAGCCAACTGTCTGCTTTATTATAAGAAAATGGAAGAGTTTGGGAACAACAGCAACTCAGCCACCAAGTGGTAGGCCACGTAACTGACAGAGAGGGGTCAGCGGATACTGAAGCGCATAGTGCAAAGACTTTCCGCACAGTCAGTTGCTACAGAGCTCCAAACTTCATGTGACCTTCCAATTAGCCCACGTACAGTACGTAGAGAGCTTCATGGACTGGGTTTCCATGGCCGGGCAGCTGTATCTAAGCCATACATCACCAAGTCCAATGCAAAGCGTCGGATGCAGTGGTGTAAAGCACGTCGCCCCTGGACTCTAGAGCAGTAGAGACTCATTCTTTGGAGTGATGAATCACGCTTTTCCATCTGGCAATCTGATGGACGAGTCTGGGTTTGGAGGTTGCCAGGAGAGCAGTACATTTTGGACTGTATTGTGCTGAGTGTGAAATTTGGTGGAGGAGGAATTATGGTGTGGGGTCGTTTTTCAGGAGTTGGGCTTGGCCTCTTAGTTCCAGTGAAAGGAACTTTGAATGCTCCAGGATACCAAAACATTTTGGACAATTCCATGCTCCCAACCTTGTGGGAACAGTTTGGAGCGGGCCCCTTCCTCTTCCAACATGACTGTGCACCAGTGCACAAAGCAAGGTCCATAAAGACATGGATGACAAGAGTCTGGTGTGGATGAACTTGACTGGCCTGCACAAAGTCCTGACCTGAACCCGATAGAACACCTTTGGGATGAATTAGAACGGAGACTGAGAGGCAGGCCTTCTTAGTGTGTGACCTCACCATTGCGCTTTTGGAAGAATGGTGGAAAATTCCTATAAACACACTCCGCAACCTTGTGGACAGCCTTCCCAGAAGAGTTGAAGCTCTAATAGCTGCAAAAGGTGGACCCACATCATATTGAACCCTAGGGGTTAGGAATGAGATGGCGCTTCAAGTTATGTGAGTCAAGGCAGGTGGCCAAATACTTTTGGCAATATAGTGTATATTGGAGTACCACTCTCGAACTTGACCTTTTACATCGGTTAAAGGTTCACTGTTACTATTTGTATTGATACAGATTCACAACAACTACAAACAAATTCCTGTATCTGTGCTTGTAGTTGGGATAGTTGTTGCGTAATCCTGCAAACTAAAAAAAACAAAAAACAGCCTTTCATCTCCATAAGTAGCCGGAACGTTAGCACCAGGCCTGTCGTCCCATCATAACTCTTTGTTACTCGCATGTCAAAGATGAATTAGACGTTTTCCCATGGCCGGGAGGCTTGGGAAGCGGAAGAATTTAGGCCTGATCTGCCGTCCCTAAATGTTAAGTGGCCTGCACCGTGCCTTCGTGTGGGGCACAGGAAACATGGATGTGAGGGTAAGAGCTCCGAGGCTGCACGTGAAATGAAAATGTCACAGTGATAAAGAGCGCACCTTTCACGCTGTGTGTGTGTGTGTGTGTGTGTGTGTGTGTGTGTGTGTGTGTGTGTGTGTGTGTGTGAGAGTGAGTGATTGATTAGCAGTATACAGACAGGGGGTGCCATGTATATTTACAACATGAGCTGCACGAAGCGCCCTGATAGGAGCAGCATGCTTTTGCAGGAGTTTGTGTTTTGAGTCCCATTTAAACATTATTAAGTGTAAAAATAAGTTAACATCTGTCGAGCAGTGACGTGCGGTGAGGTTCATGACTGGTGAGGCACTGACTTCATCACAGTCAGATTTACAAACATATGAACCCTAAAGAGTATCTTATTCACCATTTGATTGGCAGCAGTTAACGGGTTATGTTTAAAAGCTCATACCAGCATTCTTCCCTGCTTGGCACCCATCATCAAGGGTTGGAATTGGGGGTTGAATCACCAAAAATGATTGAGGGGTGATCAAGGGGATGGGTCAAATGCAGAGGACAAATTTCACCACACCTAGTGTGTGTGTGTGTGTGACAATCATTGGTACTTTAACTCAACTTTAACTTTACACATACAAACTGTAGCACACAAAAAAGCACATTTGATTAAAAAAACGTTATTATGGTCTTACCTTTACTTATAAATGAAGTCCATGCGCAGCTCCTTTTGAACAAAAACATCATAACTTGTTTATAGAAGTCTTCCTTCTCTTTCTTCAGTTTTAAAAGTCTCTCTGTCTCTTCCTTTAATTATTACCTCCTGCTTCGATTGAAAGTCCAGTTTAGAAAACTGTTTTATTTAAGATATGTAATCCTCCATGTTAATAGTCCAGGCAAGAGGAAAAAATAAACGATCGCTGCTAACTGTTGCTGCTTGTTGTCACTTCTTCTGCAGCCGTGTAGTCGCAAGAATGATCTCTGGGATCACTAGCGCCCTCTACCACCAGGAGGCGGGATTACTGCGAGCCTCAGCCAGTGCGTCTTCGCAGCCGTTTTATGATTGCTCAGCACAAGAAATACGCTACACACATACAGTTGTTGACAAAATACACTGTACATTATATACCTCAGCTAACTAAACTATGGAAATGTATAATATAGTTCATATAGCAATACGGTCTCACTGCACAGCAGGCCAGCAGTTAGCCGAGTCATTGCGCAATCCATGGTGAGGCTCAGCTGAGTGACGTGCCTCAACTGGCTGCTGTTCACCGCAAGTCTCTTCTCAGTATTTGAACGGCAAATGTGAAAATTCAGCGATTTTGAATAAAAATAATCTAAAACTGGTGAAGTTAAATGGAAAATAACTTTATAGTATAATCACTGGATACATATAACAATTTAAATTTTTTTTTTTCTTTTTACATTTTTTTTCTTTCCATGATGGCACGTGAGGCCCCGCCTCACCTGCCTCCCCAGACTGCACGTCACTGCTGTCGAGGAACTAAATATTAAGGTGAAGCTGTTAAAATGTCAGACTTTTCCAAGGGTTGTTTTAGAAGGTATTCCGTGTGCATGGCAACTGACTTCTGAACAAAGCTATTTTCACCAAATATACAAAACACAACTTGTGAAAAAACAGTGCTGCATTAAGTTTAGAGATGTCCAATATTATTGGCTGATAAATGCTTTGAAGTGTAATATCGGAAATGATCAGTATCGGTTTCAAAATTATCGGTATCGGTTTCAAAAAGTAACATTTATGACTTTTTAAAACGCCGCTGTGTACACGGACGTAGGGAGAAGTACAGAGCGCCAATAAACCTTAAAGGCACTGCCTTTGCGTGCCGGCCCAATCACATAATATCTACGGCTTTTCACACACACAAGTGAATGAAACGCATACTTGGTCAACAGCCATACAGGTCACACTGAGGGTGGACGTATAAACAACTTTAACACTGTTACAAATATGCGCCACACTGTGAACCCACACCAAACAAGAATGACAAACACATTTCGGGAGAACAACCGCACCGTAACACAACATAAACACAACAGAACAAATACCCAGAACCCCTTGCAGCGCTAACTCTTCCGGGACGCTACAATATACACCCCCCGCTACCCCTATCCCAAAACCCCGCCCACCTCAACCTCCTCATGCTCTCTCAGGGAGAGCATGTCCCAAATTCCAAGCTGCTGTTTTGAGGCATGTTAAAAAAAAATAATGCACTTTGTGACTTCAATAATAAATATGGCAGTGCCATGTTGGCACTTTTTTTTCCATAACTTGAGTTGATTTATTTTGGAAAACCTTGTTACATTGTTTAATGCATCCAGCGGGGCATCACAACAACATTAAGCATAATAATGTGTTAATTCCACGACTGTATATATCGGTGTCGGTTGATATCGGAATGGTAATTAAGAGTTGGACAATATCGGATATCGGCAAAAAAGCCATTATCGGACATCTCTAAGTTGGTACTGTATAATAAATGTCAATTAAACTACCATATTTTTCAGACTATAAAGCGCACGTAAAATCCATTAATTTCCTCAAATATCGACAGTGCACCTTATAACCCGGTGCACCTAATGTACAGAATAATTCTGGATGTGCTTACCGACCTCGAAGCAGTTTTATTTGATACATGGTGTCATGATAAGTGTGACCAGTAGATGGCAGGCACACATAAGAGATATGTGTAGACTGCAATATGACGCCAGTAAACAACACCAACATTTTATATGTTCTATTGAAAATGTAGAACATTACATACAGCGCTCAAAAATCTATCAAAATATTTTGGTATGACTTTGGTAAGGCTTTGGAACTCCTCCCCAAGTGGAGGAGTTCAAGTACCTCGGAGTCTTGTTCACGAGTGGGGGAAGAGTGGATCGTGAGATCGACAGGCGGATCGGTGCGGCGTCTTCAGTAATGCGGACGCTGTATCGATCCGTTGTGGTGAAGAAGGAGCTGAGCCGGAAGGCAAAGCTCTCGATTTACCGGTCGATCTACGTTCCCATCCTCACCTATGGTCATGAGCTTTGGGTCATTACCGAAAGGACAAGATCACGGGTACAAGCGGCCGAAATGAGTTTCCTCCGCCGAGTGGCGGGGCTCTCCCTTAGAGATAGGGTGAGAAGCTCTGTCATTCGGGGGGAGCTCAAAGTAAAGCCGCTGCTCCTCCACATCGAGAGGAGCCAGATGAGGTGGTTCGGGCATCTGGTCAGGATGCCACCCGAACGCCTCCCTAGGGAGGTGTTTAGGGCACGTCCGACCGTTAGGAGGCCGCGGGGAAGACCCAGGACACGTTGGGAAGACTATGTCTCCCGGCTGGCCTGGGAACGCCTCGGGATCCCCCGGGAGGAGCTGGACGAAGTGGCTGGGGAGAGGGAAGTCTGGGCTTCCCTGCTTAAGCTGCTGCCCCCGCGACCCGACCTCGGATAAGCGGAAGAAGATGGATGGATGGATGGACTTTGGTAAGCTGTAAAGCCGCACCGCTTGATGGATTGTCAGAGCACTACAGCTACCGTATGTGTACTGTGATTCAACATACGAGTATTACGGTGTGTGTATAAGGACTGCAAAATGGCACCCATTAGCAGACATATTATCTGGCGTTTTGTTTTGCAATATTATGCAAAACCAACTTTTCTTACCTCCTGATACCTGCTGATTTGGGATCTGCATAAGTTCTGAAAATGTGAGCCATTATAGACTCCCGTCCTTGCACGCTACACCGCTACAACAAAGATGACGGGGAGAAGACGCTGTCGAAGTCGAGCCACGTAAATAAGACCGCCCACAAAACAGCGCATCCTGAAGCGACTTGAAAATGGTCTGTAAAACATCTATGCAACATTTTGACCAAAGAGCCACCATCACGTGTTATGTAGACCACAAGAAAAAAATCATAATTGGACCCTTTTAATGTGCCTTATAATCCGGTGCGCCTTTTGTATGAAAAAAGACCTGACTAGACCCGCTTTTCGGCAGTGCGCCTTAAAATCCGGTGCGCCCTATGGTCTGGAAAATACGGTAACTAAATAGAGCAACCTTTAAAAATCGTTCATGGTTCATTTGCTGAGGGACACTGTCATGTTGCGCCTCTGCTAGTTGCTACCAAGTGGTCAACATGTGTTTTAGAATGTTGTTTATGCTCAGTATTCTCAGATAGAAAATGACTAATTATCCGACCGGAAGCCTCTGCAGGCTGTCTCCTACATAAAAATAATAAAAATGAGTGTTTTATTTTGTGAAAACAAATACAAGTAATATAGTGTATTAATGGATATATTTAGTGTAATATATATTGGAGTGGGTTCTTATTTTTTCATGCCTGTTAAGTAGAGTAGACACGGACATCTGCGTTGATCTACGTTTGCTTTATTTTTCACATAACTTACGAAAACTGCTTACGCAATGTACGTATTATGTACATTGCAACTGCGCCACAGCGTAGACGTAATTTCTGGTCTCAGGTTGCTGCAACTCTTGCCGTTTGTTTATCGATTGGAATAAGTAGTCTCTAAACACATTTTGTATCAGTCCATCTTAGATGAGCTCAGGCCCAGCGAAGCCGACGGCGTTTCTGGGTGTTGTTGTTAAACGTTTTTTTGCCTTGCATAGGAGAGTTTTAACTTGCACTTACAGATGTAGCGACCAACTGTAGTTACTGACAGTGGGTTTCTGAAGTGTTCCTGAGCCCATGTGGTGATATCATTTACACACTGATGTCACTTGTTGATGCAGTACTGCCTGAGGGATTGAAGGTCACGGGCTTAGCTGCTTACGTGCAGGGATTTCTCCAGATTCTCGGAACCCTTTGATGATATTACGGACCGTAGATGGTGAAATCCCTAAATTCCTTGCAATAGCTGGTTGAGAAAGGTTTTTCTTAAACTGTTCAACAATTTGCTCATGCATTTGTTGACAAAGTGGTGACCCTCGCCCCATCCTTGTTTGTGAATGACTGAGCATTTCATGGAATCGACTTTTATACCCAATCATGGCACCCACCTGTTCCCAATTTGCCTGTGGGATGTTCCAAATAAGTGTTTGATGAGCATTCCTCAACTTTATCAGTATTTATTGCCACCTTTCTCAACTTCTTTGTCACATGTTGCTGGCATCAAATTCTAAAGTTAATCAGTTTGAACATCAAATATGTTGTCTTTGTAGCATATTCAACTGAATATGGGTTGAAAATGATTTGCAAATCATTGTATTCCGTTTATATCTACATCTAACACAATTTCCCAACTCATATGGAAACGGGGTTTGTATATATAGTCAATATAAATAAATAAATATATATATATATATATATATATATATATATATATATGTAATAATATATATATATAATAATAATATATATATAATAATAATAACAACAACAACAACAACTACAACAACAACTACAACAACAACAACAACAACAACAACAACAACAACAACAACAACAACAACAACAACAACAACAACAACAACAACAACAACAACAACAACAACAACAACAACAACAACAACAACAACAACAACAACAACAACAACAACAACAACAACAACAAACAATACTACTAAACTATAGGATGGAGTGTGTGACCAAAATAGAAGAGTGTGTGGTGTAAGACTATGTGTGTAATTAATTGTTGTGTGTTACCGTGATGTTGAAACAAGGAGAGGGAACAAGGCAGATGATCCAGGGCGCGAGAGAGGCGTCAAGAGGTCCGAGTCCAAAGTGGGGGTCGAGGATCGAGGAAGGCAGTCCAAATCACAAGGGAGCACAATGGTTAAGACTCGGGAAGGAAGGTACACCGAGCGAACTACGGGAGAACAAACAAGGATGTCAGACACGAGGGAAAAACGCAGAGAGAGAGAGAGAGAGAGCATAAGCCTTACGGTATCCAAAGAGGTAAACTAAGTTCCCGCCTGGATCCTCGGGTCCACTGGTCCTTTATCCAGCTCGCCCTCCTCAGTCCCAGGTGTGCAGATTGCCGATTGTCTGCAGGCTTGTCGCTGCGTGGGCGTGCTGCGCTCAGCGTGAGCGGGGGCGTGTCCGGGCGAGCAGCCAGAGGAGGAACTGTGACACTCAGTTGCAGGAAGGAAGCGGGTTCGAGTCCGCGCCGTGACATAAGCAGCAGCAATTGAAAAATAGAACAAAATAATATAAGAACAAGTATGTGTTAATACTACTATAAATTCCGAAATATAAGCTGCTACTTTTTTCCTATGCTTTGAACCCTGCGGGTTAAAAGGGTGTGGCTTATTTCCGTATTTTCCTTTGTTAACAGCCATAATTTTTTGTGTTCAACGCAAAGTTTTCATGAAACACAAGCAGAGACACTGAAAAGGTGTGTTATTGGTTGTACTATGGCGCCGTCTTTTGGACGTGTACACTCAATCTAGGTGCTGCGGGGTGAACGTCTACAACAGGGGTCTCAAGCTCGTGGACCGCAGGCCATTTGTGGCCCCCCCGAGACGATATTTTGTGGCCACCCACATTAATATGAAAGTTTATTGTTAGTGCGATGAGCTTCAAGCACACCTGTGAATTGAAAGCCATTTCAGGTGACGACCCCTTGAAGCTCATTGAGAGAATGCCAAGAGTGTGCAAAGCAGTAATCAGAGCAACGGGTGGCTATTTTGGAGAAACTAGAATATAAAACATGTTTTCAGTTATTTCACCTTTTTTTGTTAAGTACTTAACTCCACATGTGTTCATTCATAGTTTTGATCTACGGTCCGTAATATCATTGTGGAAGTCGCGTCTAAGCGAGTGCCGCTGATCTGCCGTTCAGAGTTGAACAAGGTTTTATTAACCATAAATATTCTGCAGTTTTGACTTTTCAGTCTGTCATCTTCCTCTCCAACTCTCCAACCCTCCTCCTCCTGCTGTTCCCGACCGCTTCTGTTAAAGACAACAGGTGATTAGACAACCTGTACCACCTGGGAAATCTAATCACCTGCCAGCTGTGTCTTGCCATCAGCACTGCCACGCCCCCGTCTGATGGTGCTTTGTCTTCAGCACCACAGACAGAGGCGGTGACCTTTGCTCCTGCAGGCGCGCTGATCACTCCCTCCCTCCACAATCATCGAAAGGTTCAGAGAATCTGGAGAAATCACTGCACGTAAGCGATGATATTACAGACCTTTGATCCCTCAGGCGTTACTGCATCAAAAAGCAACATCAGTGTGTAAAGGATATCACCATATGGGCTCAGGAACACTTCAGAAAACAACTGTCAGTAACTACAGTTGGTCGCTACATCTGTAAGTGCAAGTTAAAACTCTAAAAGCCAAAGCCATTTATCAACAACACCTTCAGTGACAATCTACAATGTAAATAGTCATGAGAATAAAGAAAACGCATTGAATGAGAAGTTGTGTCCAAACTTTTGACCTGTACTGTGATTAGCATGACCATTTTTGGATGATTGTGTGTGGGGTAGCGGGGGGACACATAGGAGGAACTTTTCTGCGGACAATTTACGTCATGTTAAATTTATAATGAGAAGAGTGTGTAAAAGTATGCACGGCATGGTTTTATAAATCAGATTTTTTTTTAATCTACATTCTAAGGTTTGTTTCATGTTCAGTTCCGCGCACAGCTTTGCAAATGAAGCCCCTACACTGGAACTTTACTTACCCACTCTTGCTATATTTCAGCGCCTATTAAAAGTGCATGAAGCTGCCAGTGATTTAAAGCAAAGCTACACACAGTGTGGCCTCAGCTGAAGGTGTACTTGAGAACCGAGCGCCCAGAAGAAGAAAAAAAACATAATACAAGGGCTCCTGTGAAGGCGAATGCAGCGGAAAAAAAGACAGCCTATAAAAAAAATCACCCCAAGCCAAATCATGATGCTCTGCCAGCTATTGAATCGTCACCTCGTGTGTTAGCATGAATGAAGCCCTTAAAGGTCTCGGTTTTCAGTCAATAAACAGCGGGATCGGACGCGTGGTTCAGCGGGAGTTGAACATGTGGGGCCAGTAACTCGCACACATTCCGCCTACGGTCACTTTTATCAGGATGTATACATTAAAGTCACTATTCAGCCCCGCAAATCAAATCGCTTACGCTTGGTAACGGAACACTAAGCAAACAAGGTTTCACCCCCAAAATACAGTAGCAATCAAAGTGTTTGACATTCACATTTTTAGACTGAATGTCGTTTCATAATACTTCTTTTTGACATCCGTGCAGCCGGGCGTGATGATGGCTCCTGCTGCCGGACTTTCTGAAGCTATTGATGGCATCTACGTGCCACGCGGCGCTGGCATGTGCACCGTGCCAGCTTCATCTGCTGTGTGGTCAACAGGCGAAGGAGGCGAGCCCTGAGGCTGCGGGTCGAGGCCCGTTTGATCTGGTGAATGATCATGACAATCATTGCACTTTAAAGGCCTACTGAAACCCACTATTACCGACCACGCAGTCTGATAGTTTATATATCAATGATGAAATCTTAACATTGCAACACATGCCAGTACGGCCGGGTTAGCTTACTAAAGTGCAATTTTAAATTTCACGTGAAATATCCTGCTGAAAATGTCTCGGTATGATGACGCCTGCGCGTGACGTCACGGATTGTAGAGGACATTTTGGGACAGCATGGTGGCCAGCTATTAAGTCGTCTGTTTTCATTGCAAAATTCCACAGTATTCTGGACATCTGTGTTGGTGAATCTTTTGCAATTTGTTCAATGAACAATGGAGACAGCAAAGAAGAAAGCTGTAGGTGGGAAGCGGTGTATTGCGGCAGGTGTTGTGCCGGATAACGCACCCCCGCCGTAGAATGCACCCCCTGACTGTTGTGCCGGATAACACAGCCGGTGTTTCATTGTTTACATTCCCGGAAGATGACAGTCAAGCTTTACCATTGGCCTGTGGAGAACTGGGATAACATAGACTCTTACCAGGAGGACTTTGAGTTGGATACGCAGACGCGGTACCGTGAGTACGCATGCAGCTGCGACTTCCAAACATTTGATCGCTTGCCCGTACGTGCGTGCCGCTATGTGCATGTCACGTACGTAACTTTGGGGACTTTGGGGAAATATATGTGCTGTATGAACTTTGGGAAGGTGAACAGTACTTTGGGCTGTGGGATTGAGTGTGTTGTGCAGGTGTTTGAGTTGTATTGGCGGGTTATATGGACGGGAGGGGGGAGGTGTTTGTTATGCGGGATTAATTTGTGGCATATTAAATATAAGCCTGGTTGTGTTGTGGCTAATAGAGTATATATATATATATATATGTATTGTGTTTATTTACTGTTTTAGTCATTCCCAGCTGAATATCAGGTCCCACCCGCCTCTCACAGCATCTTCCCTATCTGAATCGCTCCCACTGCCCTCTAGTCCTTCACTCTCACTTTTCTCATCCACAAATCTTTCATCCTCGCTCAAATTGATGGGGAAATCATCGCTTTCTCGGTCCGAATCGCTCTCGCTGCTGGTGGTCATGATTGTAAACAATGTGCAGATGTGAGGAGCTCCACAACCTGTGACGTCACTCGCATATCGTCTGCTACTTCCGGTACAGGCAAGGCTTTTTTTATCAGCGACCAAAAGTTGCGAACTTTATCGTCGATGTTCTCTACTAAATCCTTTCAGCAAAAATATGGCAATATCGCGAAATGATCAAGTATGACACATAGAATGGACCTGCTATCCTCATTTGAATAAAAAAATCGCATTTCAGAGGCCTTTAACTTTAACTTTAATAATATTTCATGGCTGCCCCTGAATATGTCTTTTTTTTGAGTCACCAAAGGATTCCCGAGCGTGGCACACGCTGCTGCTCACTGCTCCCCTCACCTCCCAGGGGGTGAACATGGGTATGGGTCAAATGCAGAGGACAAATTTCACCACACCTAGTGTGTGTGTGTGTGTGTGTGTGTGTGTGTGTGTGTGTGTGTGTGTGTGTGTGTGTGTGTGTGTGTGTGTGTGTGTGTGTGTGTGTGTGTGTGTGTGACAATCATTGGGACTTTAACTTTAACTTAACTTTAACTTTTTTTGCCAGGGTTGGTTGTCACACTCATATTTCACCATCAGAGGGGGCTGTCTTTCAAACTGTGGTGTGGATATTTACAGTGTCAGGATCAGTACTCCCCTAAAATAAGACTGCTGAACTCAAGGTGAGAGGAATTTTTGTTTTTCATGTCAAATAGTACATTTTCAGCTCCTCAGTATTGTCTGCTACGCTTCTATATTGTTACATTTGAGAAGTGTTGTGGGAAATCTACACTTAAGATTATTAGCGAGCCAACTCCTTGTTATAGGGTTGTTAGCCTTGATCGTGGATTTGGTTGTCCCATAGTTGCCAAGTACGAATAGGGGATACGGCATAAAATCTACATCATTGATATGTATAAATATATATACAGTACAGGCCAAAAGTTTGGACACACCTTCTCATTTGATGCGTTTTGTTTATTTTCATGACTATTTACATTGTAGATTGTCACTGAAGGCATCAAAACTATGAATGAACACATGTGGAGTTATGTACTTAACAAAAAAAGGTGAAATAACTGAAAACATGTTTTATATTCTAGTTTCTTCAAAATAGCCACCCTTTGCTCTGATTACTGCATTGCACACTCTTGGCATTCTCTCCATGAGCTTCAAGAGGTAGTCACCTGAAATGGTTTTCACTAGGGATGTCCGATAATGGCTTTTTTGCCGCTATCCGATATTCCGATATTGTCCAACTCTTAATTACCGATACCGATATCAACCGATACCGATATATACAGTCGTGGAATTAACACAATATTATGCCTAATTTGGACAACCGGGTATGGTGAAGATAAGGTCCTTTTTTAAAAAATTGATAAAATAAGATAAATAAATTAAAAACATTTTCTTGAATAAAAAAGAAAGTAAAACAATATAAAAACAGTTACATAGAAACTAGTAACTAATGAAAATGAGTAAAATTAACTGTTAAAGGTTAGTACTATTAGTGGACCAGCAGCACACACAATCATGTGTGCTTACGGACTGTATCCCTTGCAGACTGAATTGATACATATTGATATACAATGTAGGAACCAGAATATTAATAACAGAAAAAAACAAATCTTTTGTGTGAATGAGTGGGGGAGGGAGGTTTTTTGGGTTGGTGCACTAATTGTAAGTGTATCTTGTTTTTTATGTTGATTTGATTAAAAAAAAAAAAAAAAAACCCGATACCGATAACAAAAAAACTGATACCGATAATTTCCAATATTGCATTTTAAAGCATTTAATATGCTTTAATATATCGGCAGGCCGATATTATCTGACATCTCTAGTTTTCACTTCACATTTGTTTAAGGCTTTAAAGACACTAATAGGAATGAATATTTTTGAAATATGTTTTAATAAGGAGCAATCTACGAAAACCAAAACCAATTAAAGCTGCAAACAGCGATGGATGGAACCGACTTTGACGGCACAAAAACCCAAACCATAGCAGTAATTAAAACTCTTTTGTCAACTTTTAATCAGAAGGGTTCAATCTCTCTCCTGTGCTAGTTTGAAGCCGACACGACAAACCCGCTCAGAGGAGATAATGTTTGAAAAAAGATGACCGGTTTTTACAAAACTTTTGTTTTGAAGGGAGAATTGCAAACTTCCTGTTTATTTTTGCTGGGGGTTGTCAATATATGAAATGTAGGTCTAAGTGAGACTTACATGGAAGTTTTTGTTTCATGTCTCTAAGACATTCCTACTGGAAGTTACAGGCAATTTTGTCTGTTTTCTTCCTAGGAGCAGTTGTGTCTGTGTTTTCTTCCTAGGGGGCACTAGAGCGCAATTTTGAGGTCTGGGGTTGGGTTTTTTTTTAGATCGCAATTTTTGCCAGTCCTGATGTGTGTGTCCAGTTTGGTGAGTTTTGAAGCATGTTAAGGGGGTCAAATTACAGTTCAAAGAGGCAAAAGTGACTGTTTTTAGTAAACTTTTGTTCTGAAGGGAGAATTGCCAACTTCCTGTTGATTTTTGCTGTAGGATATCAATGTATGAAATCTAGGTCTAAGTCAGACCTACATAGAGGTTTTTGTTTCATGTCTGTACGACATTCCTACCGGAAGTTATAAGCAGTTTTGTCTGTGTTTTTTCCTAGGGGGCGCTAGAGCGCAATTTTGAGTTTTGGGGTTTGGTTTTTTATTAGATGGCAATTTTCGCCAGTCCTGATGTGTGTGTCAAATATGGTGAGTTTTGAAGCATGTTAAGGGGGTCAAATTACAGCTCAAAGAGGCGGCAGAATAATAATAATAAAACGCACGAAATACAATAGGGTCCTCTGTCCCAAAGGGATATTGCGGTCCCTAATGAAGTTGACACGTTGTGTAAATGGTAAATAAAAACAGAATGCAATGATTTGCAAATCCTTTTCAACCTATATTCAATTGAATAGACTGCAAAGACAAGATACTTAATGTTCGAACTGAAAAACTTTATTTTTTTGCAAATATTAGCTCAATGGAATTTGATGCCTACAACATGTTTCAAAAAAACTGACACAAGTGGGAAAAAAAAAACTGAGAAAGTTGAGGAATGCTCATCAAACACTTATTTGGAACATTCCACAGGTGAACAGGCTAATAGGGAACAGGTGGGTGCCATGATTGGGTATAAAAGCAGCTTCCATGAAATGCTCAGTCATTCACAAACGAGGATGGGGCGAGGGTCAACACTTTGTGAACAAATGTGTGAGCAAATTGTCCAACAGTTTAAGAACAACATTTCTCAATGGGCTCTTGCAAGCAATTTAGGGATTTCACCATCTACGGTCCGTAATATCATCAAAAGATTCAGAGAATCTGGAGAAATCACTTCACGTAAGTGATGGTATTACGGACCTCTGATCCCTCAGGCGTTTTTGCATCAAAAAGCGACATCAGTGTGTAAAGGATATCACCACATGGGCTCAGAAACACTTCAGAAAACCACTGTCAGTAACTACAGTTGGTCGCTACATCTGTAAGTGCAAGTTAAAACTCTACTATGCAAAGCCAAAGCCATTTATCAACAACACCCAGAAACGCCGCCGGTTTCGCTGGGCCCGAGCTCATCTAAGATGGACTGATGCAAAGTGGAAAAGTGTTCTGTGGTCTGACGAGTCCACATTTCAAATTGTTTTTGGAAACTGTGGACGTCATGTCCTCCGGACTAAAGAGGAAAAAAACCATCCGGATTGTTATAGGCGCAAAGTTCAAAAGCCAGCATCTGTGATGGTATGGGGTGTATTAGTGCCCAAGACATGTGTAACTTACACATCTGTGAAGGCACCAATAATGCTGAAAGGTACATACAGGTTTTGGAGCAACATATGTTGCCATCCAAGCAACATCTTTTTAATGGACGCCCCTGCTTATTTCAGCAAGACAATGCCAAGTCACGTGTTACAACAGTGTGGATTCATAATAAAAGAGTGCGGGTACTAGACTGGCCTGCCTGTAGTCCAGACCTGGCTTCCATTGAAAATGTGTGGCACAATATGAAGCGTAAAATACCACAACAGAGAGTTTTTTTAATTTTTTTATATTAAAGTACGACAGTGACAACGAACACCATTCTCCCGTACACATTGCACGGCGTACATTAGCCCACATTTAACCCACTCACTCACACTCACACTCACACACTTAGCGCTCATCTTTCTCCCCCCTCGGTGGCCAAGGGCATGTGGCAGGAGCTGGGCAGGAGATAAGAGGAATGTGTCAGCGTGATGTACTGAACAAGCCCATCTTTCATCCCTCCCTTTCTTCTCTCCTTGTTTCCCTCCTGTTGCCCTCTATCATCCCGCTTCCTCACCTCTTCCTTCTCGCTGACGGCTGGGCACGATTAGGAGCGGGGAAAAAAAATGAGAAGGGGCGCTTACATTTGCGGGTGACGATGAAGAGGAAGGAAAGGCAGGCAATGGGCTTCAGATGGTCTCTTCTGGAATGAGAGGCTCCCGAGGAGTAGAAGCAGAATAAAGGGAGCCTCTTTCCTCTTGGCGAGGGCACTTCAGAGGCGTGCGCTGCCTTGCTCGCTTTTGCGGAGAGAAAAGTGGTTTCCGCCCAACTCTGCTTCCATTTATCGTTGGCTTCCTCTACATGCGCTCACACATTTGTACGGCACATGCCCTGCAGGCGCTTTGATTCCTGATTGCTTTGGTTTCTGTGGCGGCGTGATCATGTTGCCATTCTAACTTAAAACCACAAATACTTACACCGAATCATACTACAGTCATTGGCTTCATAACCAATTAATACTATTGGGGTGCAACGGTTCTTCGAGTAATTCGAACTTGAGGATTCCAGGTTTAATTCCAGCTTCCACCATCCTAGTCGCGGGTGTGTGCTTGGGCAAGACATTTCACCCACCTTTCTCCCATGCTTCTGTCAGTCTATTTATGCCTGCCTAGCTCGGTCATCAGGTCTCGAGGATTGACCGCACAATTCCTGGAGGACATGAAGGCCAGGTTTGTGCGGTCCCGGCCCTCGATGGGCTAAATCCTTCTCCCTCCTGCGCTTCGCCCGGCTTGGCCGCTGGTCTTGGCCGCCGGTCTCGGCTCTCCACTCGGCTCGGCCGCCGGCCCCGGCTCGGCTGCCGTCCCCGGCTCTCCTCCCGGCTCAGCCTCAGCTGCCTGTGTTTGTTTCCTGTCAGCGCTCTTATTTTTGTTCCCCTTCCTGATTGGCAGCCTGGCACACCTGGTTGCAGTTCCCAATCAGGCTGCTATTTATGCCTGCCAGGCCTGTTTGTCAGGTCTCGAGGATTCATTATGTTAGGGACCTTTTATGACTGCTCCCCCTATTTTGAGTATATTAAAGACTGTTACCTGCACGTCGTTCTCCTGTTTCCTGCATCTTGGGGTCACAACTACTGCAGCCATGTGAGTTCCTGACAGAATCCTCGAGCATAAAAGTGACCTCGCAGGAATGATGTGGAGCTGACGTTCTGGACCGCACAAACCTGGCCTTCATGTCCTCCAGGAATTGTGCGGTGCAGAACATAAGTTCCACGTCACCGACAGGGGTTGCCGCAAGGTCACTTTTATGCTCGAGGATTCTGTCAGGAACTCACATGGCTGCGGTAGTTGTGACCCCAAGCTGCAGGAAACAAGAGAATGACGTGCAGGTAAGAGTCTTTAACATACTCAAAGTAGGGGGAGCAGTCCCGGCCGGGCTCAATCCTTCTCCAATCCTTCTCCCTCTCGGCTCGGCCACCGTCGCCTGTACTCAGCCCGGCTCAGCCCCTCTGATTGGTTTGGTGGCCTCCAGTGACCAATACTACTGTAGTATTGATATTTGTACTTTATTTAGCCATTTTATGGTTAAATGCTTAATTTAGGACAAAACATATTTATATATTCATATAAAAATATGAATATATAAATAATGTATATCTGAAGCGCAACGTGGTGAGGGACAACTGTTCAGCCATAGTGATGTTAAATCAGAGTTTTAGAAAGATTGGTTATTGGCACTTATTGCTGTTTCGCAAACATATGCTACTTTCAGGTTAACATTGAATTTCACAATAAAAGTATGACCGAGTGCAATGTTTCTCAACCATTGTTGGGCAGAGAGCGCCCCCCTCGACGCCCGCCAAAAAAAACAGTTTTCAGCTGTGGTCTGTATGAGCTGCAGTGGTACTCAGTTGTAATACACTTTTCCGCCACTTGTGGCAGTAATGACAATATCAAACAGAAGTCTGGAGCTAAAGTCATAGAAGTTTTTTTTAAGCGCAAAAATCATGGCTTAAGTGGTGTAGCCGTATTTTTATTTGCACTTTAATTTTGACCTGGTTTATTGAAGATAGGGTGCAGGCGGTATAGCTCGTTGGTAGAGTGGCCGTGCCATCAACCTGAGGGTTGCAGGTTCGATCCCCGCTTCCGCCGTCCTAGTCACTGCCGTTGTGTCCTTGGGCAAGACACTTTACCCACCTGCTCCCAGTGCCACCCACACTGGTTTAAATGTAACTTAGATATTGGGTTTTCACTATGTAAAGCGCTTTGAGTCACTAGAAAAAAGCGCTATATAAATATAATTCACAATTCACATAGGGTGGCATGTAGAGATGGGGACCTTTCACATTTGCACTGGCACTGTATCAATTCCCAGTACCTGGGAATCAATACGGTTCTCGACGGTATTTTTTTGCGTGTTAAAAAATTTGATTTGTTTAATAACAAAATATTTGTTTTTACTGTAACTGATATCTTATTACACTCCTGACTTAATTTTGCAAACAGTTTATTGTATACCTTGCATAAAGTTGCAATTCCAAGATGTTAGATGGCAGCAGTGTACTGGCTATGGTTTGTTGTCTAGCTAGTAAGTAGCCTTTGCTATGAAGACAGTTAGTCTTATGTTGCGCCCTACAATGAATGTATACTGTAAGTGTTTTACTTACTAGACACTTACTGTTTGTTTGTAGCGAGCATCTTTAGTTATCAAATTTGGAGGTTTTGAAATCGCCGTCCTCAAAAGATCACAACCTTGTCGTGGTCGAGAAGCTTCCAGGTCTCAGTGATCCTGAGAGCTATGCTGGTGGGAGCATGGCCTTGTGTTTGGGTTACCCAAGCCAGACAGGTCAAAGATGAGAGTCAACATAAAGAGTGATCCACTGGCCCTCTCGGTTGGGGGTTGGGCACATGGTTACAACCTTGTCCCGTAAAAAGCATACGTTACAGAAACAGAAACTAATACAACCCAAACTTTCTGGTATGAAGGCCTTCCAAAGTCATCAGTAGATGCATCTATAAATGGCAGTGGTGAAAGCCAGAAGGTCCTAAATGCCAAATGTAGAACTCAGACTGGATTTTGGAAAGTTAGGACAATGTATGAAACTGGTAAGCCTGCACGAGTTGCATCAGAAATGAGACCTTATCAGATTGATATCCTTGGAATAAGCGAATGTAGGTGGACAGGATCCGGAAAGATCATCACCAACACTGGAGAGACTATCTTTTACTCTACATAATCAGTAAATCTTAAGATGGTCTTTTTGTTGGCGTGACTGAAGGTCAGCAATGGACAAGGTAAGCCAAGCGTCCAGGCCAGGAGATTCCAAGATTGTGAGGTGGTCTGTTAGAGAGTTAGCACGCTGGAGAGGTGAAGGGTGACACCTCATTGATTGTGGCTGGCAAGTGAAGTGGAATGCATCCTGCTTACCAAAGGGCTCATACAGCAGCCGCTCCCCTAAAAGTGTCACATATGGGTTTCTACTGAGTGCATCTGCCACCACATTCTGCCTGCCACAAATGTGCTTGATCTCAAAGGAATAGACCCACTGCTGCTCACATATCTAGTTTTGGCTTGGTCAGGATGTGAGTGAGAGGATTGTTGTCCGACCTGTGACCCTTGAGCCATTGGCTGAATTGATTACAAACTGCCCAAATAAGGGCTAAGAACTCCAGTCTGTGAACAGGATAGTGGCTTGGCTGCGGCTGAGAGTTTTGCTTGCAAAAGCGACGGGTTTTACCCGCTCTTCACCATCAGGGACTTGGGACAGGACTGCAACCAGACCATCAAGAGAAGCAACGGTGCAGAGGATGAAGGGGCTGTCAAAATCTGGGCGTGCCAGCACCACACTATTAAGGAGTGCACTCTTCAGATCCTCAAACACCTTCTCACACGCAGAAGTCCAGTCCTGAGGAGTCAGTTTTCTGAAAGGGCCTCCTCTTCTCCGTTCAAAGAAGCCCTTGACACTTCTCTTCTGTCCTGCAGTATAGCTCTAAAGTGGCTTTGCAACAGAAGAGCAGCCAGCGATGAAATTCTGGTAGTACAGCATCAAGCCAAGGAAGGACTTGATTTTTCACTGTGATGGGGTGCAGCCATCATCTTCCATAAGATACTCCTCCTTTAAAGCTGTGATGACTTTAATTTTCTCCTGGTTGACAGAAACGCCACTGCTGTCCACTACATGACACAGAAACTTCAAAGTCCTGCGCAATACGTAGGACTTCTTCTGCGCCAGTTTCATGTTGTTGGCTCTGACACGCAAGAAGACACCCTTCAGCTGCCTCAGAGCTTCCTCTTCGGATGGAGTGAAAACGAGCAAGTCATCCAAATAGCAGAGGAGGCTAGAGAAGTTCAAGTCCCCAAAGATGCTGATCATCATCCACATAAAGGATGCGGGGCTGTTGCACAAGCCCTTGGAAGTCATTTATACTCGTACAGACCTAAGGGTGTTGTGTCGGCTGTGTACCGCCTGTCAGACTCATGGCGGGGATGTTGTAAAACCCCGATGTGAGATCCATACTACTGAAAAAGGCATTTCTAAAAAGTGTGGCAAGACAATTAGCCTGGTGGGGAAGAGGGTGTGCCTCCTTCAAAGGCTTGGCGCTAAGCCAGTGGAAATCCATGCAGATCCTCAACTCATACTCACTGACTGACTTGCTGATGATGCCTTTGAACTCCATATCAGACAACACCTCTCTCAGCTTAAGATAGTGAGCTGGAGGGACATTGCGATAGGGAGTCGGAAGGGGCGATCATCAGTGAGGTGAATTCGGTGGACAAACTCCTTTGCTTCTCCACAGTCCAGCTTGTCTTTGGAAAATACACCTTGGTAAGTGAGAACAAGTTCAGCCAGCCACTGTTTTAATTTATCTGACAGCACTCACTAAGCTGCTGAAGGGGGTGAGAGGTGGTACCTGACTTCGAGGCTGGGTCAGTTCCCTGACTGGGCTGCTGCCTACACACACTCTGAGACAAAGGAAGGTCTTCTTTGGCAATGCAAGGAAAAACACCTGCTACCTTAACGTTATGGCACAGCATCACGGGCCTCTGTTGGTTTCAGGATCTTTATTAGGACCCAACGAGCAGTCCACATGGGTGTCAAGACACGGCCAACAATGATGTTTCTAGGGGTTGAATGGGAAGAGGTGGGCTCCACAATGACCGTGCTCCAGGTCACGCAGGAGCACTGCTGGGCAACTTCCCCCATACTAGAGACTTCTCCTGTGGTGCAAGAGTGAAAGCCTGTCTCAGCTTGACTGTACTAACTCTTTCAGGCAAATTGTGACCAGACCAGCGTATAGTGCAGCTGAGTAGTTCAAGAAACTATTTACAATTGGGGTCAGAAGTGATGGAGCAGACAACCTGCCAGTATTTATTATCAAGCTTCATTGTCTGTATAATGGGTCTTATGACATTGCTCCGGATAATCAATTAGTCTCTCTTCCCTGGAATGGGTAAAGTCAGCACAATGAACTTGGACCCATACATTTCCATTTCAAGGTTATAAATGCACCTGGGTTGTGTCAAAAGATGCCCACAGCATCAAGGACCACCCTCTCCAGCACAGGTCGAAGGCTAGGGAGTGTACCAACAGCTCTAAGCTTTGACTCCGTCTCCACATTTAGAGTGCATGAACCAAGCATCCTTACTAAAACAGACTGGCCCCCCCACAGACACTAGAGCATAAAACAATTCACTTTCTCCTTCCACTCTACGGGAACCCATAGCAATCATTGTTTTGTCATCAGAAAGGCTACGACAATAGTTCACATAGGTCAATTGCACATTGTCAACGTCACTGAGGGTGTTACAAGTATTGCCCATGCTATCCCTCTCACGACACGGGTAGGTTAGTTGAAATCAGCATTGCAGGGAAACGATGGTGGCATAGTTTGGGAATTGGGGGGCATGTGGGCACTGATGTCTCATGTGAACGGGTGTTAAACAGTTGAGGCTCAATCTGTAGATCTTACAGTGTGCATGAGTTGAGTGGTCACTTGTGGTACATACTCAACCTGGGTCTGCCACTGAACTTTGATGGTTTCGAGGTTGACCATTCTGGCGGGTGCCTGACCTTTGGCTTCCCGGCCTATGATTGGTTGGAAGGAAGCGTTGCACAAAGATATAACTTCATCAAACATTGACACAACTTGTTGAGCATCAGGGTTGTTAGTTGGTCAATAGCAGTCGGCGCCACAGTGACAGCAGAAAATGGTAGGGACAAAGAGGTGGATTGATGTGCGACAGCCACAAGACCATTAGACTGAGACTGACTGTAGGATGGGCCAGGGAAAGATTGAGGAACAGAAAGCAATAACTGCTGCAGTGCTAATGAGACAGCCTGTGGCAGAGAACAATCAGTTACCAGGCTTTGACAGTAAGCTGACAAGTCCATCATACATTGAGACTGGGCTGCCGTTTTTTCTAACATTTCTCATGTGAGCACCCAGATGCTCCTGAACCTCAGCTGCAGTCCATTGTTCAGGCACCCTTAGTTGAAATGGCATGGCAAGATGAGGGTCAGGACAGTGATTGATGAACATCATGACAACCTCAGCAATGGGGTCCTCATCAGATCTGCTGCGCCTATGGAGACATTCATTAGCAGCATCAATAGACTTTTTAAGACGGCTCCAGTAGTCCGTAGCACTTTCACCAAAACAGGGAATCGTGCAGTAAAAATCTTTCATCAGCAAGTTAGAATATGACAGCTCACTGAAGTTACCTTTCAAAATGTGAATCACCGCAGTGGGCAGGTCTGCTGTATTCAGTTCAGGGCGGTTGCGCAGCGACACCTTCACAACATCCCTGCCTTTGCCTTTTAGCCTTACATAATCAGCTCAAACATTTCAGGACAAGTGTTACTTTAACTCTATTCAGGGAACATTTCCTCGTCTTCCCCCATTCATGAATTGAGAGTGCATCAGCATGATCGCCCCCGTCTTAAGGTGGCGGCGCTTTGACAGCAGGCTGCGCAACAACTTTCATATGTGGCGAACCATCATGCCTGAAGGAAAGGCTCAGCGGTGAACTGAAGTTGGAAGATACTTGGCTGGTGCATCATGCCAATGTTGACAGAGACGTTGTCTCCAATCTGTTCAGTTGTGATCATGTCCCCAAAAGCATCAACAGACATTACTTTGAGACACTCGTGATTTAGGGCTATATAAGTAAACATTGATTGATTGATTGATTACTTCAGTGGGCTCACACACTGTTCGGGTAATTGCCGTCGAGAGATGGGGATAAATACCGGGTTAACAACTGGTTGGTCCATCATGAAGCTCTGGAGGACACCAACCTACCCCTCCCCATTCCAGATGTGACACTATGCCCATGACCAGCCATTGCAGGAACCTCAACTACTATACCAATATTCTACTTAAATGCCTACTGAAATGCGATTTTCTTATTTAAACGGTCCATTCTATGTGTCATACTTGATAATTTTGTGATATTGCCATAATTTTGCTGAAAGGATTTAGTAGAGAACATCGACGATAAAGTTCGCAACTTTTGGTCGCTGATAAAAAAGCATTGCCTGTACCGGAAGTAGCAGACGATATGCGCGTGACGTCACAGGTTGTGGAGCTCCTCACATCCGCACATTGTTTACAATCATGGCCACCAGCAGCGAGAGCGATTCGGACCAAGAAAGCGACAATTTCTCCATTAATTTGAGCGAGGATGAAAGATTCGTGGATGTGGAAAGTGAGAGTGAAGGACTAGAGGGCAGTGGGAGCGATTCAGATAGGGAAGATGCTGTGAGAGGCGGGTGGGACCTGATATTCAGCTGGGAATGACTAAAACAGTAAATAAACACAAGACATATATATACTCTATTAGCCACAACACAACCAGGCTTATATTTAATATGCCACAAATTAATCCCGCATAACAAACACCTCCCCCCTCCCGTCCATATAACCCGCCAATACAACTCAAACACCTGCACAACACACTCAATCCCACAGCCCAAAGTACCGTTCACCTCCCCAAAGTTCATACAGCACATATATTTCCCCAAAGTCCCCAAAGTTACGTACGTGACATGCACATAGCGGCACGCACGTACGGGCAAGCGATCAAATGTTTGGAAGCCGCAGCTGCATGCGTACTCACGGTACCGCGTCTGCATATGCAACTCAAAGTCCTCCTGGTAAGAGACTCTGTTGTCCCAGTTCTCCACAGGCCAATGGTAAAGCTTGACTGTCATCTTTCAGGAATGTAAACAATGAAACACCGGCTGTTTTATCTGGCACACCAGTCAGGGGGTGCATTCTACGGCGGGGGTGCGTTATTCGGCACAACACCTGCCGCAATACACCGCTTTCCACCTACAGCTTTCTTCTTTGCTGTCTCCATTGTTCATTGAACAAATTGCAAAAGATTCACCAACACAGATGTCCAGAATACTGTGGAATTTTGCGATGAAAACAGACGATTTAATAGCTGGCCACCATGCTGTCCCAAAATGTCCTCTACAATCCGTGACGTCACGGGCAGGCGTCATCATACCGAGACGTTTTCAGCAGGGTATTTCGCGCAAAATTTAAAATTGCACTTTAGTAAGCTAACCCGGCCGTATTGGCATGTGTTGCAATGTTAAGATTTCATCATTGATTTATAAACTATCAGACTGCGTGGTTGGTAGTAGTGGGTTTCAGTAGGCCTTTAACACAACAAATAGCAACCTCTATGCAGAATAGCAAAACAAGGACAGTAATAGCATAAATTGACACACAAACCTTCACTTTAATGTAAAAGATGAAATTAAAATGTTACAATCGGGTGAACGGGAGAAAATAAAACACTGTTAACAGTGTTCGCTTCACACTCATATCAACAGGCTTGGTCATTTAACTCTTTTTTTTGTTTGCTATCATAGGTCTATATAAGTCACAAAAATGTTCATGAAATCCATCTATCCAGTCATTTCCTACCGCTTGTCCCTCTCGGGGAACCGGGGGGTGCTGAAGCCAATCCCAGCTGCATTCGGGTGGAAGGCGAGCCAACACAGAGACGACATTCATACTCACTTTCACACACTAGAGCCAATTTAATGTTGCCAATCCCCAGTTGTACCACATTTTCATTATA
The DNA here is from genome assembly GCF_033978685.3 of Nerophis lumbriciformis. Classification (NCBI taxonomy): domain Eukaryota; kingdom Metazoa; phylum Chordata; class Actinopteri; order Syngnathiformes; family Syngnathidae; genus Nerophis; species Nerophis lumbriciformis. The sequence continues at coordinate 15,294,811 of NC_084573.2, read as the reverse complement.
GAGTCACAAGCACTAACTAAAACAAGCCAAATCACACACACACACACACACATTAAAACAGAATGCACTTTACCTATGGCAATGCATCTGACCATATACAATGGTGTAGTCAATATTTTATGCCAAATGTTGAGCCCCCACACAAATACAAGAACACAGAACAAGAAATAATAGTAAATATAAAGTTATTAATGAGACAATTAATACACTTTTTTTCTCGTCACACGGAGGCCTACCTCTCACGTAGATATTGTGAACATTAGTAGAAAGGCGTGTCCAACACATGAAGAGGCAGGTGTCACAACAATCATTGCAGTAGCAGGGACACGGCAAAACAAAAGTTCCACATATTGACAAAACATCAAGCAAACTTATTTTCATGTAACTTATACATTTTGTGCAATCATAACAATAATAAAACCTTATAAAATACATTATCTTTACAAGACATACCGGATTTTTCAAAGTATAAGGTGCACTTAAAATCCTTTCATTGTCTCAAAACTCGACAGTGCGCCTTATAACCCAGTGCGCCTAATGCACGGAATAATTTTGGTTGAGCTTACTGACCTCGAAGCTATTTTATTTGGCCCATGGTGAAATGATTAGTGTGACCAGTAGATGGCAGTCACACATAAGAGATATGTGTAGACTGCAATATGACTCAAGTAAACAACACAATGATTGTATATGTTCCATTGAGAATATAGAACATTACACACGGCGCTCAAAAATCGATCAAAATGTTTTAGTACGACTTTGGCATACTTGCCAACCTTGAGACCTCCGATTTCGGGAGGTGGGGGGTGGAGGGTGGCGGGGGGCGTGGTCGGGGGTGGGGGCGTGGTTAAGAGGGGAGGAGTATATTTACAGCTAGAATTCACCAAGTCAAGTATTTCACATATATATCTATATATATATCTATATATATATATATATATATATATATATATGTATATATATATATATATATATATATATATATGTATAAGAAATACTTGACTTCACCAAGTCAAGTATTTCACATATATATCTATATATAGATATGTATCTATATCTATATATATATATATATATATATATATATATACCGTATATTACCAAATAAACGCCCTTGGGCAAATAACCGCCCATGTCCTAATAGCCGCCCGGGATCTGACCCCATTTTGTCAATTAACCGCCTCTTCCTAATAACCGCCTATGTCCAAATAGCCGCCCATGGGCTGTTATTTGCATAATTTTGATTAAAATGCTACTGGGGTTGCGTTTGCTGCAGTATTATTGTTTTGATGGTTTTATAGAGTACGTGGTACCATAATTTTATTTTTCATGTATGCTGCTTTATTTAAAACTTGGAGTACTGTAACCTTTATTTTATTTAAGTGACAGTATTATTGTTCTGTTTTGATGGTGGGTTTTATACTTGGGTACTTGGTACCATAATTTTATTTTTCCCGGTAGGCTGCTTTATTTAAAAAGTTTATCTATTTTTAGTATTGGTATTCTATTTGACAATTGTTGCACTACTGCCATGTTGAGGCCTTGTTGATCTCTTGTCTTTTGATAGCCTACCTCATGTTGATCTCTTGTTTTTTTGTTTGTATGTTTACAATAGCTTTTACATTTAAAATTTTTTGTACGAAAAAAAAATACTGGACAGTAACCATTGTAACCAAATAATGGCCTGGTGCAGGCTGGTGCAAAAATAAATAAAAGCCTTGTGCAAATAACCGCCTGCTTCTTTTAAACGCCTGTCTCCAAAATCGATTTTGTGAAATAAACGCCCGGGCTACTATTTGGTAATATACGGTATATATATATATATATATATATATATATATATATATATATATATATATATATATGTGTATATATATATATATATATATATATATATATATATGAAATACTTGACTTCACCAAGTCAAATATTTCTTATATATATATATAAGAAATATTTGACTTGGTGAAGTCAAGTATTTCATATATATATATATATATATATATATATATATATATATATATATATATATATATATATAATCAAGTATTTTCATATACAGGTAAAAGCCAGTAAATTAGAATATTTTGAAAAACTTGATTTATTTCAGTAATTGCATTCAAAAGGTGTAACTTGTACATTATATTTATTCATTGCACACAGACTGATGCATTCAAATGCTTATTTCATTTAATTTTGATGATTTGAAGTGGCAACAAATGAAAATCCAAAATTCCGTGTGTCACAAAATTAGAATATTACTTAAGGCTAATACAAAAAAGGGATTTTTAGAAATGTTGGCCAACTAAAAAGTATGAAAATGAAAAATATGAGCATGTACAATACTCAATACTTGGTTGGAGCTCCTTTTGCCTCAATTACTGCGTTAATGCGGCGTGGCATGGAGTCGATGAGTTTCTGGCACTGCTCAGGTGTTATGAGAGCCCAGGTTGCTCTGATAGTGGCCTTCAACTCTTCTGCGTTTTTGGGTCTGGCATTCTGCATCTTCCTTTTCACAATACCCCACAGATTTTCTATGGGGCTAAGGTCAGGGGAGTTGGCGGGCCAATTTAGAACAGAAATACCATGGTCCGTAAACCAGGCACGGGTAGATTTTGCGCTGTGTGCAGGCGCCAAGTCCTGTTGGAACTTGAAATCTCCATCTCCATAGAGCAGGTCAGCAGCAGGAAGCATGAAGTGCTCTAAAACTTGCTGGTAGACGGCTGCGTTGACCCTGGATCTCAGGAAACAGAGTGGACCGACACCAGCAGATGACATGGCACCCCAAACCATCACTGATGGTGGAAACTTTACACTAGACTTCAGGCAACGTGGATCCTGTGCCTCTCCTGTCTTCCTCCAGACTCTGGGACCTCGATTTCCAAAGGAAATGCAAAATTTGCATGGTTGGGTGATGGTTTGGGGTGCCATGTCATCTGCTGGTGTGGGTCCACTCTGTTTCCTGAGATCCAGGGTCAACGCAGCCGTCTACCAGCAAGTTTTAGAGCACTTCATGCTTCCTGCTGCTGACCTGCTCTATGGAGATGGAGATTTCAAGTTCCAACAGGACTTGGCGCCTGCACACAGCGCAAAATCTACCCGTGCCTGGTTTACGGACCATGGTATTTCTGTTCTAAATTGGCCCGCCAACTCCCCTGACCTTAGCCCCATAGAAAATCTGTGGGGTATTGTGAAAAGGAAGATGCAGAATGCCAGACCCAAAAACGCAGAAGAGTTGAAGGCCACTATCAGAGCAACCTGGGCTCTCATAACACCTGAGCAGTGCCAGAAACTCATCGACTCCATGCCACGCCGCATTAATGCAGTAATTGAGGCAAAAGGAGCTCCAACCAAGTATTGAGTATTGTACATGCTCATATTTTTCATTTTCATACTTTTCAGTTGGCCAACATTTCTAAAAATCCCTTTTTTGTATTAGCCTTAAGTAATATTCTAATTTTGTGACACACGGAATTTTGGATTTTCATTTGTTGCCACTTCAAATCATCAAAATTAAATGAAATAATATAATGTACAAGTTACACCTTTTGAATGCAATTACTGAAATAAATCAAGTTTTTCAAAATATTCTAATTTACTGGCTTTTACCTGTGTGTGTGTGTGTGTGTGTGTGTGTGTGTGTATATATATATATATATATATATATATATATATATATATATATATATATATATATATATATATATATATATATAATGCATATGCATGTACAGTAGAGGGCAGTATTGTCCTGTTTAAGAGTGTCACAACATTGCTGTTTACGGCAGACAAACTGCTTTATGGTAGACAAAACGTGACTGCTGTTGTTATGTGTTGTTGCCACGCTGGGAGGACATTAATGAAACTGCCTAACAATAAACCTGGAGGGGGCGTGGCCTCCAGCTCCGCCAGAATTTCGGGAGATTTTCGGGAGAAAATTTGTCCCGGGAGGTTTTCGGGAGAGGCGCTGAATTTCGGGAGTCTCCCGGAAAATCCGGGAGGGTTGGCAAGTATGGACTTTGGTAAGCTATGAAGCCGCACCGCTTGATGGATTGTACTGTTCTTCAACATACGAGTATTATTATGGTGTGTGTATAAGGTAAGGTAAGACATATCTGCCGTTTTGTTTTGCAATAATATGCAAAAGAGACTTTTCTTACCTTCTGGTACTTGCTGATCTGTATTTGGGATCTGCATACGTCCTGAAAATGTGCGCGCGTCCCCCTTTGTAATCCGTGCTGATTCCATAGTCGATAAGCTTCTTCCTTTTCTCTATCTTCTTGTTATGGGACATTCATCCTCCGCTGTTGCCATTTCTAATATAAAGTAGTGTAAAGTTCTTACTTATATCTGTCAGAAAAACTCGCCATGAAAGCGCTAAAACATACCGGTGTAGTGAATTTACATTATTCACCCAAGAAACTTTAGTTATTAGAGAGTTCTGGTTGTACGGTTTTTCACGGGACACATTTCCGGCGTTTTTGTTGCACTAGTGAGCCACGGATGAGGAGATGCTGCTTGGTTATTGATTGAAGTAAAGTCTGAATGTCATTAAAACAGTTAATACCATCTTTTGACACTTCTTCCACCCCCGTCCTTGCACGCTACACCGCTACAACAAAGATGACGGAGAAAAGATGCTGTCGAAGGTGAGCCAGTAATAAGACCACCCTAAAAACGGCGCATTCTGAAGCGACTGTCAGAAAGCGACTTGAAGATCGTCTGTAAAACATCTATGCAACATTTTGACCAAAGAACCACCATTACATGTTATGTAGACCACAAGGAAGTGTTTTACATTTAGAAAAAAAAAAAGACCCCTTTAATGCACCCTATAATCCGGTGCACCTTTTGTATGAAAATTGACCTGACTCGACCTGCTCATCGGCAGTGCGCCTTATAATATGGTCCGAAAAATACGGTAATTGACCCTGTTACTTTACCCCAATAAATGAAAGTGGTGAACTCAATAAAGATAACTTCCATGATCAGATACAAGCTGAACTAGGTGGCATTCCAGGACATGATATAAAAATGAATACAAAATACATGACTACACAAACATTGAGAGAGTAATGGTAATAGTGAAAGGCTGAGTGACCTTTTTGCTGTCAATGATTTGGTCATCGAAGGGACACTTTTCCCACATAAAAGCATCCATAAACTAACTTGGATGTCGCAGAATGACCGGCAAAAACCAGATTGATCACATCATGATAAACCTGAACCAAATTTGTCAATAACTCAAAAAGCGAAAGGTTAAAACTAGAGATGTCCGATAATGGCTTTTTTGCCGATATTCCGATATTGTCCAACTCTTAATTACCGATTCCGATATCAACCGATACCGATATATACAGTCGTGGAATCAACACATTATTATGCCTAATTTTGTTGTGATGCCCCACTGGATGCATTAAACAATGTAACAATGTTTTCCAAAATAAATCAACTCAAGTTATGGAAAAAAATGCCAACATGGCACTGCCATATTTATTATTGAAGTCACAAAGTTCATTATTTTTTTTAACATGCCTCAAAACAGCAGCTTAGAATTTGGGACATGCTCTCCCTGAGAAAGCATGAGAAGGTTGAGGTGGGCGGGGTTGGGGGGGGCGGGGTTGAAGTGGGGGGGCGTAGGCGGTAGCAGGGGGTGTATATTGTAGCGTCCCGGAAGAGTTAGTGCTGCAAGGGGTTCTGGGTATTTGTTCTGTTGTGTTTATGTTGTGTTACGGTACGGATGTTCTCCCGAAATGTTTTTGTCATTCTTGTTTGGTGTGGGTTCACAGTGTGGCGCATATTTCTAACAGTGTTAAACTTGTTTATACGGCCACCCTCAGTGTGACCTGTATGGCTGTCGACCAAGTATGCATGCATTCACTTGTGTGTGTGAAAAGCCGTAGATATTATGTGATTGGGCCGGCACGCAAAGGTGCCCCCAATATTGTTGTCTGGGTGGAAATCGGAAGAAATTCGGGAGAATGGTTGCCCCGGGAGATTTTCGGGAGGGGCACTGATATTCGGGAGTCTCCTGGGAAAATCGGGAGGGTTGGCAAGTATGACTGGGAGACGCAACTGCTCTGTACTTCTCCCTACGTCCGTGTACCACTCCGTACAGCGGCGTTTTAAAAAGTAATGAATTTTACTTTTTGAAACCGATACCGATAATTTCCGATACCACATTTTAAAGCATTTATCGGCCGATAATATCGGCAGTCCGATATTATCGGACATCTCTAGTTAAAACCGAATTACAACCGCCGGTACCAAAAAGTGAACAAGCTTCATCTCACAGCTCAAGTAGAAGATGCAGTATAGAAAGGAGAAAAAGGGAAAGTGTACAAGCTTGACAAGATAACCAGTGGGAAGTATAGAGGAACAACAGATGCACCAATCCTTAACAAGATTCTTACATACAGAAAGAGGTGCAAATTGGGCAGCGAATTTAATTGAAATACTGAATAGACCACCACCACTAACCGATGCAGACATTCAAGAAACATAAGAGGATTTTGACATAAGCATGGACCCTCCATCCAAAGATGAATTCATTTCTGCAAATAAGTCTTAAGGAAATGGCAAATCTCCTGGACAGGATAACCTTAATGCAGAACTGTTTAAATTAGAACCAGAGGCTGCCGCAGAGTTTCTTTTACCACTTTTTAAAGCAGTGTGGGAAAGAAGGCAAATTCTGGTCTGACAGGACCATCGTCAAAAACCCTAAAGTTGGAAACCTCAGAAATTGTAATAACTGGCGTTGAATCACTCCCCTGTCAATTCCAAGTAAGATTTATTTGAAGATCATCGTACAGCGTATGACAGATCCAGTAGACCAACAGCTCAGAGAGGAACAAGCAGGGTTCCGCACAGGAAGGGGTTGCCTCGACCAAATATTTGCACTGCGCAATATCAGAGAGCTTTGCAGACAGATTTATATAAATGTCATTGATTTTGAGAAGGTGTTCGACAGCGTCCATTGAGAGAGCTTGTGACGAATACTTTGATCTTATTAAATACCATAGGATATTACAAAACCCAAAACCAGTGAATTTGGCACGTTGTGTAAATGGTAAATGAAAACAATGCAATGATTTGCAAAACCTTTTCAACTTCAATTCAATACACTGCAAAGACAAGATATTTAACGTTCGAACTGACAAACTTTAATTTTTTTAAATATTACCTAATTTGGAATTTGATGTCTGCAACATGTTTAAAAAAAGCTGGCAAAAGTGGCAAAAAAAACCGAGAAAGTTGAGGAATGCTCATCAAACACTTATTTGGAACATCCCACAGGTGAACAGGTGGAA
>NC_084573.2:15175000-15282500 GCF_033978685.3 Nerophis lumbriciformis | reverse complement strand
CATGCGTCCACGTTTATGGATGTATGTTGTCTTTTTTTATTCCAGCGAGTTAATCAATTTTGGGGGGAGTTGAGGGGATAATTTAATTATGATGCGTTCAAGAGCCTTACGGCCTGAGGGAAGAAGCTGTTACAGAACCTGGAGGTTCTGCTTCGGAGGCCGCGGAACCTCTTTCTAGAGTCCAGCAGTGAAAACAGTCCTTGGTGGGGGTGGGAGGAGACTTTGCAGATTTTCTGAGCCCTGGTCAGGCAGCGGCTTTTTGCGATCTCCTGGATAGGAGGAAGAGGAGTCCTGATGATCTTTTCCGCCGTCTTCACCACTCTCTGGAGAGACTTCCAGTCTGAGGCATTGCAGGCTCCAGTCCAGACAGAGATGCTGTTGGTCAGCAGGCTCTCTATAGTGCCTCTGTAGAATGTGGTGAGAATGCGGGGGAGGGAGCTGTGCTCTTTTCATTCGACGCAAAAAGATTATTATCTAGTTTTGGCCATTTGTTTACATCCTAGCAGTGGACCATGTTAGCAGGATTTAAAAAATGGTGCTGTTTCTGTTGTTTTGGAGCCAGAAAATTCAAAGCTTATGAGTACCGTATTTTCCGGGCCATAGGGCGCATCGGACTATAAGGCGCACTGCCGATGAGCGGGTCTATTGACATACAAAAGGCGCACCGGATTATAGGGCGCATTGAAGGGGTCATATTATTTAATTTTTTTTCTAAATGTAAAAGACTTCCTTGTGATCTACATAACATGTAATGGTGGTTCTTTGGTCAAAATGTTGCATAGATGACGTTTTACAGATCACCTTCGGCAGCATCTTTTCTCTGTCATCTTTGTTGTAGCGGTGTAGCGTGCAAGGACGGTGGCGGACGCGCGCAAATTTTCAGGACTTATGCAGATCCCAAATACACATCTGCAGGTACCAGAAGGTAAGAAACGTTGGTTTTGCATAATATTGGGAAACAAAACACCAGATAATATGTCTGCTAATGGGTGCCATTTTGCGGTCCTTATACACACACCATAGTAATACTTGTATCGCTGACTACGGTAGCTGTAATGGGCCAACAATACATCGAGCGGTGCGGCTTCAAAGTCGTACTAAAACATTTTGACAGACTTTTGAGTGCCGTGTGTAATGTTCTTTATTTTCAATGGAACATTTAAAAGTTTTGGTGTTGTTTACTGGGGTCATATTGCAGTTTACATGTATCTCTTATGTGTGACCGCCATCTACTGGTCACACTTATAATTTCAACAAGTACCAAATAAAATTGCTTCGAGGTCAGTAAGCACAACCAGAATTATTCCATACATTAGGCGCACCGGGTTACAAGGCGCACTGTCGATTTTTGAGAAAATTAAAGGATTTTAAGTGCGCCTTATAGTCCGAAAAATACGGTATCTTGTTTTGGCCATTTGTTTAGCAGCGGACGATGTTAGCAGGATTTTAAGAGTTGTGGTGTCCGAGCTGTTTTTGTTGTAGCAATGATGTTTTGGAGCCAGAAAATTCAAAGCGCATGAGGACGTTTTTTTTTCCAGGTTTTTCGATTTTTCTATCAAATGAGTATATTATTGAGAATTTAACAGGGCTGTCAATCTCTTTTTCATTTAAAATCTAGAGAATTATTGTTTGCACAATGACAGTGTTTTAGGGCTGCAAATATGTTATAAAGCACCGGTATTATTGTTTTTTTGTGTGTGAAGAAAAATGTTAGCTTGTTAAGTTTCATGCCATTGGAAGATGTTCACAACTGCATGCAAAATAGTGGGTTTTCTAATAGTATGTCTTCTTATTTTAGTTGGAAAAAAAACGTGGTCAAAAGATTTCAGTGTGTGTTTATGTACTTTTTGAGCACATTCAAGAAAATAGTCATACATTTGGTCACGATAACTGTGATACAAAATGTTCATATTGTTGCATCGCTATCCCATATTTTTGAGTCACTGTTGTCATCATTTCGGTCAATTTTTGGTTTCTTTTTTCTCTATTATCCTCATTGGCCTCGGGAGCCATCACTCCAAAACACATTTGTAGGTAATTGGCATGACAACTTTGAAAAGAAGACAAAAATAACTTTTTCGTTTTTTTAACATAATCGAACATGATGAACATAGACCAGAGGTGTCAAACATGGAGGAAAATCTATTCCCACTTAGGCCGGACTGGTAAAATGATGGCATAATAATTTAAAAATAAAGACGACTTCAACATTGTTTTTGTTCTCTTACTTCGACCAAAAGAACAACAAGCACATTCTGAAAATGTACATACTACAAAATAATCTTCTTGGCAAAACACTTCAGCTTCGTTGAAAATTCGCAGGAAAAAATTGGTGCCGTTTCAAAGCACCATGAAGAACACAATTAATTTAGACTTCGTCTCAATGTATTTAGAAAGCCATTACGCTTCAAGCACTTCCTGTTTAGCATTCTCATGTTGGCAGTTCACCATTAAAGACGTGTTTGAAAAAGCAAACGAGTGCTTTCCTCAAACCGACACACAACTACCACAACACATTCATTTATCATCATTCAAATATTACAATGATCAAAACATCCATGACAGCCGAATTAAAGGTAATATAACTACAAACTTAACCAATGTGAACATGCATTAAAACAAATAGAACAAACAACAAATGTAGAAACACACATTTTTACAATGGAGTTCAGGGTGTACATCTTTAAACTGTGTGATGTGGTTTACACTGGAATTGCTATTGCGACATCCAATGGACACATTTAGAACAGCAGTTTATTTGATTAAAAAAATTGCAGCTCATTTTTACACTAAGCAAACTAATTTTGCGGGCCAGATTAAACCTGTTTGGTGGGCTGTACGTTTGACACCCACGACATAGAACATATGTTATTAAAATAAATAGGAATTATTTTTAAATAAATAAAAAGTGCAGTCTTAATGCATTATTTATTTGCCAAACCTACAACCTTTTGATATTTTTCTCGTAAAACAAAACAAAACAATATATCACAGCATTAATAATTGATAAATACTTGTATAAGTAAAAATCTAAACCTAAATGTCAACATGTTTTCGGGACTTGCACACAATTTGTCAACAAGAGTGTTTTGGAGTTGTTGAAGTGTGCATTTAAAGAGTTTGGAGTAATTTGCTGCCTCAGTTGTAATTTTATTTTAATATTAAAATAAAACATAACAGTATGCCCAAACTTTGTCACTGGTGTTCGCCATGTTAGTGTGGTATGCCCTCCTCAGTAAAACCTTAGTATTTGTGTCCTTAATGTCAGATGCAAAGGGAAGTAGTTAGTTTTTGTCAACACATCTTTAAAGGGGAACTGCACTTTTATTTGGAATTTTGCCTATCACAAAGATGGATTTTTTTAAATGCATTCTAAATATTAAATAAATTCGATCAAAAGTCTGCTTACAATGGAGCCTATCCGAGCCGTTCAATTCTGCCTATAGAGCCCCTAAAAAAACATCCAAAAACCTACATTAGGTTTTTATAAATCAGAACCAGAATCAGAATAGTTTTTATTGCCATTGTTTGAGAACGGATTCACAAACTAGGAATTTTTCTTGGTGCAATCGTGCAACATAAAACATGATGTAAGTATATATGTAATGTAATAACATTTATAATAACATTTAATATTCATGTATTTTGTAAATTTTAAGCATACACTGGAAATTAATTTCAAAAACGCATAATTTTTTTTTTTCTTCTTCATCACTGATTTCTGCTCAGTGCAAACTTTGAGAGCCAACAAACGTAACAAAGCATCACTTACTGTGCAGTGTCTGCTGTTATTAGGATACTGACTGCCGAGATATTCATATATTCCCATTTAGGGGAAGAATGACTCATAATCCTCATGAAGAAACTGAGTGGGACAAGAACTTTTTGTGATCCTCGCCAGCTGCAGGTCCTAAATTGCTGTCACAGTGTCCCAATTTGTCAGATTACACTCTCAGCCATCTACTTTCCAAGTGAGAAGGATGATTTAGGATCTACAATAAACTTACAGGGAGCAGGGAAGCGAGGAAACGGCAGACCACTCGATGATGTAAACATAGGGATAAACAGAAGTGATTACGTCGCCGCTATAAATAGTTTGTCTGCGTTAGCACTTATACTAACAATACCACTATCCATCCATGCATCCATTTTCTACCGCTTGTCCCGTTCGGGGTCGCGGGGAGTGCCGGAGCCTATCTCAGCTGCATTCGGGCGGAAGGCGGCGTACACCCTGGACAAGTCGCCACCTCATCGCAGGGCCAACACAGATAGACAGACGACATTCACACTCACATTCACACAATAGGGCCAATTTAGTGTTGCCAATCAACCTATTCCCAGGTGCATGTCTTTGGAGGTGGGAGGAAACCAGAGTACCCGGAGGGAACCCACGCAGTCACGGGGAGAACATGCAAACTCCACACAGAAAGATCCCGAGCGCAGGATCGAACCCAGGACCTTCGTATTGTGAGGCAGACGCACTAACCCCTCTTCTACCGTGCTGCCCCACAATACCACTGATGCTTGGTTAATATTCAAGTCACAAAATGTAAATTGAGTATTGTTAGTATAAGTAGTGGAGCTCCCATTGTCTCCGCTGTGAGTGGACATTTATTTACGTTTATTTAGTATTGAGAATGCCTTAGAAAAGAAATCCATCTGTCGTCATGTCTTTCATAATGATTGTAAACGATTGGCAAAATGTAAAAAAAAAAGTGCAGTTCCCTTCAACTTTACCTTAAATTTTCTTTAGCACCGCTCTAGTGGCTCCCTGGTCCTCTTTCAGAGATGTATGAACATGGAAAATATATTTGTTTTAATATATTTTCTGTAGGAGAACAAACATGACACAAACCTTCCTAATTGTTAGAAATCCCACTGTTTATGTTAAACATGCTTCACTGATGAGAGTATTTGGCAAGCGCCGTTTTGTCCAAATAATTTAAGCGATCCTCGAACTCATCGTAGTTTGTTTACATGTACAACTTTCTCCGATGCTGCCACAGAAAGACGTGTTTTTTGCCACTCCTTCCTTGTCTCATTTTGTCCACCAAACATTTTATGCTGTGCGTGAATGCACAAAGGTGAACTTTGTTGATGTTATTGACTTGTTGGAGTGCTAATCAGGCATATTTGGTCAATCCATGACTGCAAGCTAATCAATTCTGACATGCTATTTAGGCTAGCTGTATGTACATATTGCATCATTATGCCTCGTTTGTAGGTACAAACTCCGTTTCCATATGAGTTGGGAAATTGTGTTAGATGTAAATATAAACGGAATACAATGATTTGCAAATCCTTTTCAACCCATATTCAATTGAATGCACTACAAAGACAAGATATTTGATGTTCAAACTCATAAACTTTATTTTTTTTTGCAAATAATAATTAACTTGGAATTTCATGGCTGCAACATGTGCCAAAGTAGTTGGGAAAGGGCATGCTCACCAGTGTGTTACATCACTTTTTCTTTTGACAACACTAAATAAACGATTGGGAACTGCGGAAACTAATTGTTGAAGCTTTGGAAGTGGAATTCTTTCCCATTCTTGTTTTATGTAGAGCTTCAGTCGTTCAACAGTCCGGGGTCTCCGCTATCATATTTTACGCTTCATAATGCGCCACACATTTTCAATGGGAGACAAGTGTGGACTGCAGGTGGGCCAGGAAAGTACCCGCACTCTTTTTTTACGAAGCCACGCTGTTGGAACACGTGCTGAATGTGGCTTGGCATTGTCTTGCTGAAATAAGCAGGGGCGTCCATGAAAAAGACGGCGCTTAGATGGCAGGATATGTTGTTCCAAAACCTGTATGTACCTTTCAGCATTAATGGTGCCTTCACAGATGTGTAAGTTACCCATGCCTTGGGCACTAATGCACCCCCATACCATCACAGATGCTGGCTTTTGAACTTTGCGTCGATAACAGTCTGGATGGTTCGCTTCCCCTTTGGTCTGGATGACACGATGTCGAATATTTCCAAAAACAATTTGAAATGTGGACTCGTCAGACCACAGAACACTTTTCCACTTTGCATCAGTCCATCTTAGATGATCTCGGGCCCAGAGAAGCCGGCGGCGTTTCTGGATGTTGTTGATAAATGGCTTTCGCTTTGCATAGTAGAGCTTTAACTTGCACTTACAGATGTAGCGACAAACTGTATTTAGTGACTGAAGTGTTCCTGAGCGCATGTGGTGATATTGTTTTAGAGATTGATGTCGGTTTTTGATACAGTGCCGTCTGAGGGATCGAAGGTCACGGTCATTCAATGTTGGTTTCCGGCCATGCCGCTTACGTGGAGTGATTTCTCCAGATTCTCTGAAGCTTTTGATGTTATTATGGACCGTAGATGTTGAAATCCCAAAATTTCTTGCAATTGCACTTTGAGAAACGTTGTTCTTAAACTGTTTGACTATTTGCTCACGCAGTTGTGGACAAAGGGGTGTACCTCGCCCCATCCTTTCTTGTGAAAGACTGAGCATTTTTTGGGAAGCTGTTTTTATACCCAATCATGGCACCCACCTGTTCCCAATTAGCCTGCACACCTGTGGGATGTTCCAAATAAGTGTTTGATGAGCATTCCTCAACCTTATCAGTATTTATTGCCACCTTTCCCAACTTCTTTGTCACGTGTTGCTGGCATCAAATTCTAAAGTTAATGATTATTTGCAAAAAAAATAAATTTTTATGAGTTTGAACATCAAATATGTTGTCTTTGTAGCATATTCAACTGGATATGGGTTGAAAATTATTTGCAAATCATTGTATTCCGTTTATATTTACATCTAACACAATTTCCCAACTCATATGGAAATGGGGTTTGTAGATTTGAGCTCACTTAATTTCCTGTACTTATGTCCTCTGTGTATTTAATTTATACTTGCATGTCTCATGACACATTATCTGTATGTAATATTGGCCGCATTTCGGATAGTTGTTTGTGTGTCATGTTGTTCCAGACCACAGCAAACGTTACCCAGCTTGTAAAGATTGTAATAAATCCGTTAGAAGAAGACAGCCGGCCATTTCCTTTAACTTGGACACACACCTATACCTTTGGCCATTCTGAGCCGGTAATTTCCAGAAGTTATCTCATCCTGTGAGAAGCCTCCATTTTACTATTGATTACCCAAAGTTGCAAAAATGTGTAGAATAAAAATTAAAATACATTTCTTTCAACGTCAGCCTTTGATATAATATAGCTAATATAAACACTTACATCATGTGTTGCCTTCATTATAAGACTTATATAAGGTTTTTATTTTTTTGCGGCTCCAGACAAAATTTTTATTTTTTTTGGTATTTTTTGTCCTATATGGCTCTTTCAACGTTTTGGGTTGCCGACTCCTGCCGTAGATGCAATCATGTTCAACGTGTTTTGCTTTTCTTGCGCCATGTCCGCAGATGTTAAGACGTTGAATGATTTTTATTTTTAACATTCATCTACGTATCTTTACAGTTGAAGTATTCCCAAACAGCCGAGGAGGACAAGGTCTTATGACCCACAAACCATCCTCCCACGACGCAGTCGCTGTTTATACTACATAGACGGCAAGAAGGAACATTTTTGTGGTTTTGAAAACGTTATTTTTAACATACCTTAAAACTGGTAACGGGTCAATGCCTAGTAGGCAACAATATTTCCTATTTAAGGCGAGGAAGGGGGTGAAATTTCTCTTTGCTTCTGTTAAATCCTGTGCCTGTTTGTCATGGCGCTCACGGGGTATCGGAGCACATTAATGCCATGAACGTCAGTCCCCTGCTGGGTGGTCATGTTCATCTGGTGCGGCATAAACCTAAGTGGTGCTGACGAGGTTGTGGTCGGAGTCCAGAAAATGGCAGCTCTTTAATCTCCAAAATTTGTGATTTTCTTTTTTTCTCACTTCATAGTTGATTCATTGGAAATTTATAACTTGAATATTTTTATCTCTTTGGATGTACGGTAGTTTAAATGTTCAAACCCTCAATATTGGTTTTAATCTCCCATGAAGTATTGTTTTGTTTTTTTTGACATGTAGAAAACCCAAAACCAGTGCAGTTGGCACGTTGTGTAAATGGTAAATAAAAACAGAATACAATGATTCGCTAATCCTTTTCAACCTATATTCAATTGAATACATTGCAAAGACAAGATATTTAACGTTCAAACTGGAAAATGTAATTTTTTTGCAAATACTAGTAGTCATTTGGAATTTGATGCCTGCAACGTGTTTCAAAAAAGCTGGCACAAGTGGCAAAAAAGACTGAGGAAGTTGAGGAATGCTCATCATACACTTATTTGGAACATCCCACAGGTGAACAGACTAATTGGGAACAGGTGGGTGCCATGATTGGGTATGAAAGCAGCTTCCATGAAATGCTCCGTCATTCACAAACAAGGATGGAGTGAGGATCACCACTTGATGCCTGAGCAAATTGTCGAACAGTTTAAGAACAACATTTCTCAACCCAGCTATTGCAAGGAATTTAGGGATTTCACCATCTACGGTCCGTAATATCATCAAAACGTACAGAGAATCTGGAGAAACCAACGTGAACTTCGATCCCTCAGGCGGTATTGCATCAAACAGCGACATCGGTGTGCTCAGGAACACTTCAGAAAAACAGTAACTACAGTTTGTCGCTACATCTGTAAGTGCAAGTTAAATAGTATCAGTGCAAGTTAAATAGTATCATCAAAAGTTTCAGAGAATCTGGAGAAAGGCCGAAAACCAACATTGAATGCCCGTGACTTTCGATCCCTCTGGCGGTACTGCATCAAAAAGCGACATCAGTGTGTAAAGGATATCACCACATGGGCTCAGGAGCACTTCAGAAAACCACTGTCAGTAACTACAGTTTGTAGCTACATCTGTAAGTGCAAGTTCAAACTCTACTATGCAAAGCCAAAGCCATTTAACAACAACACCCAGAAACGCCGCCGGATTTGCTGGGCCTGAGCTCATCTAAGATGGACTGATGCAAAGTGGAAAAGTGTTCTGTGGTCTGACGAGTCCACATTTCAAATTGTTTTTGGAAACTGTGGATGTCGTGTCCTCCGGACCAAAGAGGAAAAGATCCATCCGAACTGTTATAGGCGCAAAGTTGAAAAGCCAGCATCTGTGATGGTACAGGGGTGTATTAGTGCCCAAGGCATGGGTAACTTACACATCTGTGAAGGCACCATTAATGCTGAAAGGTACATACAGGTTTTGGAGCAACATATGTTGCCATACAAGCAACGTTATCATGGACGCCCCTGCTTATTTCAGCAAGACAATGCCAAGCCACGTGTTACAACAGCGTGGCTTCACAGTAAGAGTGCGGGTACTAGACTGGCCTGCTTGTAGTCCAGACCTGTCTCCCATTGAAAATGTATGGCACATTATGAAGCCTAAAATACCACAACAGAGACCCCGGACTGTTGAACAACTTAAGTTGCACATCAAGCAAGAATGGGAAACAATTCCACCTGAAAAGCTTCAAAAATTGGTCTCCTCAGTTCCCAAACGTTTACAGAGTGTTGTTAAAAGGAAAGGCCATGTAACACAGTGGTAAAAATGCCCCTGTGCCAACTTTTTTGCAATGTGTTGCTGCCATTAAATTCTAAGTTAATGATTATTTGCAAAAACATTCAGTTCGAACTTTAAATATCTTGTCTTTGCAGTCTATTCAATTAAATATAGGTTAAAAAGGATTAGCAAATCATTGTATTCTGTTTTTATTTACCATTTACACAACGTGCCAACTTCACTGGTTTTGGGTTTTGTAGAAGAAAGACAGTGGGGAAATAGCCAATGTAAGCATGAGTGTGAATGAACCCATGGAAAAGGGATTTGGATGTTTTGGACCGAAGCCAGGCTGAGAAACTTTTTAGTAACTTACCCCAAGTAGGAGAACTTGAGTGGCATGCCAACCTTCTGTGCCATGTTTTAGTTGGAAAAGTTTAAATTAACCCTTATGAAAGCCTAAAGGCCTACTGAAATGCGATTTTCTTATTTAAACGGGGATAGCAGGTCCATTCTATGTGTCATACTTGATCATTTCGCGATATTGCCATATTTTTGCTGAAAGGATTTAGTAGAGAACATCGACGATAAAGTTCGCAACTTTTGGTCGCTGATAAAAAAGTCTTGCCTCTACCGGAAGTAGCAGACGATATGCACGTGACGTCACAGGTTGTGGAGCTCCTCACATCCGCACATTGTTTACAATCATGGCCACCAGCAGCGAGAGCGATTCGGACCGAGAAAGCGACGATTTCCCCATTAATTTGAGCGAGTATGAAAGATTTGTGGATGAGGAAAGTGAGAGTGAAGGACTAGAGGGCAGTGGGAGCGATTCAGATAGGGAAGATGCTGTGAGAGGCGGGTGGGACCTGATATTCAGCTGGGAATGACTAAAACAGTAAATAAACACAAGACATATATATACTCTATTAGCCACAACACAACCAGGCTTATATTTAATATGCCACAAATTAATCCCGCATAACAAACACCTCCCCCCTCCCGTCCATATAACCCGCCAATACAACTCAAACACCTGCACAACACACTCAATCCCACAGCCCAAAGTACCGTTCACCTCCCCAAAGTTCATACAGCACATATATTTCCCCAAAGTCCCCAAAGTTACGTACGTGACATGCACATAGCGGCACGCACGTATGGGCAAGCGGTCAAATGTTTAGAAGCCGCAGCTGCATGCGTACTCACGGTACCGCGTCTGCGCATCCAACTCAAAGTCCTTCTGGTAAGAGTCTCTGTTGTCTCAGTTCTCCTCCACAGGCCAATGGTAAAGCTTGACTGTCATCTTTCGGGAATGTAAACAATGAAACACCGGCTGTGATTGTGTTGCTGCAGCCGCCCGCAATACACCGTTTCCCACCTACAGCTTTTTTCTTTGCTGTCTCCATTGTTCATTGAACAAATTGCAAAATATTCACCAACACAGATGTCCAGAATACTGTGGAATTTTGCGATGAAAAGAGAGGACTTAATAGCTGGCCACCATGCTGTCCCAAAATGTCCTCTATAACCCGTGATGTCACGTGCCGGCGTCATCATACCGAGACGTTTTCAGCAGGATATTTCACGCAAAATTTTAAATTGCACTTTAGTAAGCTAACCCGGCCGTATTGGCATGTGTTGCAATGTTAAGATTTCATCATTGATATATAAACTATCAGACTGCGTGGTCGGTAGTAGTGGGTTTCAGTAGGCCTTTAAGATTGACTAGACACACTTACTCCTGACCTGCTCATAAAAGTGTAAGTCAGCAATATTTTTTTTAACTTTAAATTTCAGATGTATCTATTGGCATACAGTATGTATATATATATATATATATATATATATATATGTATGTATATATATATATATATTTTTTTTTATTAAAGTAGTTTTTTTAAATGTTTTATAGCCTTTTTGTCAAAAAAAAAACAGTTTTTTTATAATGCCAAAAAAATTCAATATTTCTAAAAATAAGTTGCAGAGTGGAATATTTGAGGTTGAATAATTAAAGCCTTTAATAGTGTAATGATCCATTGCCCGGATCATGTTTTGTTAGTTATAGACTACCTTAGTTCTGGTTCAGCACCCCTGGGTTTGTGTGTTCTCGGTTCCCATGGGTGCTGATAATTTTCATCTGCCTCTGATTAGTGTTTGGGACGCTCACCTGCTCCCGGGCACTAATCAGAGAGCTATTTATTCTTGCTTTTTGTCACACTCAGTCCCGCTGTCTTGTTTGCTCCATGCAACAAGCTACGTGGGTATTTTCTTTGATTCCTGATTCAATGCTAAGTCTTCCTGTTAGCTATTTACTTAGCTTCCCGTGCAATTTTTGCATTTTCCTGTATTTTTGGATTTTGACTGACTTATGGTTGTAGAGGTTGCCCCCTAGGGGGTTCCTCGGACCACCACACACTGTCACGAGAGCCCGGATTTCAGGGTACAACACTGTTTTATTTTCATAAATCGTGCAAGGCTTTTGCTTTCCAGCAAAATGTCTTTTTCTGAGTCCGTGTCTCTCTCTCTCTCCGGCTCCCACTCCAACTCCATCAACGTGTCTCAATTCCGGCTGCTGCTAATAAAGGTGACAGGTGATTAGATAACAAGGTCCACCTGGGCCATCCACTCGCCTGTCGCTGTCTTTGAGGCCGGTCCTGGCACACCCCGTTCCGCGGCAGGCCCGCAGGCCACGACCCCCTCCACAATGGTAAACAAATCATTGTCTTACCTTCACCATGCCTCCGGAGTTCGGTCTGCATCCTGGGAAAACGATCCGCGCAATAACATGCGACCCCGACGTGACAAATAGGTCAATATTTCGACAGTGCCCCACCTTCTACCATCCTAGTCACGTCCGTTGTGTCCTTGGGCAAGACACTTCACCCCTTGCTCCTGATGGCTGCTGGTTAGCGCCTTGCATGGCAGCTCCCGCCATCAGTGTGTGAATGTGTGTGTGAATGGGTAAATGTGGAAATACTGTCAAAGCGCTTTGAGTACCTTGAAGGTAGAAAAGCGCTATACAAGTATAACCCATTTATCATTTATTATTTATTTATAACCCGGTGCGCCTAATGTACAAATTAATTCTGGTTGTGCTTACCAATCTCGAAGCAATTTTATTTGGTACATGGTGAAATGATAAGTGTGACCAAATTATGCAAAATCTACTTTTCTGGTACCTGCTGATGTGTATTTGGGATCTGCATACGTTCTGAAAATGTGCGCGCGTCCGCCATTGATGATCTTCTTCTTTTTCTCTATCTTCTTGTTATGGGACATTCATCCTGTGCTGTTGCCATTTCCAATATAAAGTAGTGTAAATTTCTTACTTATATCTGTCTGTAGACTTGCTATGAAAGCGCTAAAAACTACCGGTGAGCGCAATGAAGTCATGTTATGAATGGGATAATGCATTTTTAGACATATGATTTGCCCGAGCGGCTAGGAGACACCGAGAGTAACAAGCGGTAGAAAATGGACTAGAAAGGACAGATTTAAAAAAATAATAATTAAAATAAAAAAATAATTGTATTTAAATTTTTTTTAACTTGGGACTTCCCGCGGGCTGGAATTTGGACGCTGGTGGGCCGGATCTGGCCCGCGGGCCGTAGTTTGGGGACCCCTGCAATAGAAGGACAAATTGGTCAACTTTTGGCATCCAATTCAGACCCAGAAATGGTGAAAAAGACATAAAAATACACTTGATTCCATCCCCCTTTTTTTCCTCATGAGAATTATGAGTAATTCTTCATCGAAACAGAAATATATAATAAACATGACAGCAGACATTGTGCTGTAAGCAGTGTTGGGGCTTTGTAACGCCTTACTGTAACGCCGTTATTTTCGGCGGTAACTAGTAGTCTAACGCGTTATTTTTTATATTCAGTAACTCAGTTACCATTACTACTTGATGCGTTACTGCGTTATTTTCCGTTATTTTTTATATAGTATCGGCTAGAAACTGAGAAGATCTGAGTGTGTTTTATTGGAGAGCTGTGGTGTCGTCCTTCTGAATCTTCCTGTGTCACAAGGAAGAGAAGAGGTGCGCTGTGTGTGGGGCTGGGGGGGGGGGTGCGTGTCTGTGTTTACTAACAAGACTTCATGGCGGAGCTGATGCCGAGTTTCTTAACATGGAGATATTCTCACTACTTTTCTTTTGTCGAGCACAAAGAAAAGAACATTTTAGTTAAATGTAAGTTGTGTCTTGGATCAAATATCCTATCTACTGCCCAAAACAGCAATTCAATCTGCTGAAACAGCTACAAAAGCAACATGCTTCAACAAAGCTAGTAAAGGGAGACACAGACTCCGATGCCACTTCGCCAACACCTCCACCTAAGGATTTTAACGGAGGGACTGCTAGCCAGGACAACATTGATAGAGCCATTGCAGCCTATGTGCTAGAAGACATGCGGGCTATTTCTACAGTGGGGTCACCCACTTTCAGGCAGCTAATTAGCATGACAGCGTGCATCAAACAGCAAATGGCACGGAAACATGTTCCAAGTACCTGGACAGTGAGCACATAAAAATGGAAAGCAAGCTTAAGAAGACACTCCAAACTCTGCCTCTGCTCATCATTCAGCACTGAAGGTACACACACTCTGTCAATTATCTTATATACTCTTTCATTCTAGACTTCTAGAGTGTTTGATTATCACATCACTCTAAATGTATAGACTATAAAGTTCAGAAACATAAAGAGGGATCCTAGTGGGCCAGGCCAATCTTTCCTTTTCTCTAAACTAAAACTGGGGAAATGCGTAGAGTGTTCTGGGCTTCAGTACAGTGTTGATCTCCTGAAGACATGATTTTATTTCACAATTCCTTGAG
The DNA here is from genome assembly GCF_033978685.3 of Nerophis lumbriciformis. Taxonomy (NCBI): domain Eukaryota; kingdom Metazoa; phylum Chordata; class Actinopteri; order Syngnathiformes; family Syngnathidae; genus Nerophis; species Nerophis lumbriciformis. The sequence goes on along the minus strand of NC_084573.2, from coordinate 15,268,173 downwards.
AGAAAAAAACCGCCTGGTTAGGCGTGTGTATAGTGTGCTGTATATAGTGACATGACATATAATCATGTCATATGTGCCTTCCTTGGGTGAAGCCAGGTTTACAGCTATGTTTTGACATGTTATTATGCGGTTTGTTACTTGTGTATGTTATGTTGTAGCTATTTAAAATAGTTTTGTCAATTTGTTCTGGTTTGTTTTTGGAAAATGTGGACGTCGTGTCCTCCGGACCAAAGAGGAAAAGAACCATCCGAGCTGTTATAGGCGCAAAGTTCAAAAGCCAGCATCTGTGATGGTATGCGGGTGTATTAGTGCCCAAGGCATGGGTAACTTACACATCTGTGAAGGCACCATTAATGCTGAACGGTACATACAGGTTTTGGAGCAACATATGCTGCCATCTGAGCAACGTATTTTTCATGGACACCCCTGCTTATTTTAGCAAGACAATACCAAGCCACGTGTTACAACAGCGTGGCTTCTTAGTAAAAGAGTGCGGGTACTAAACTGGCCTGCCTGTATTCCAGACCTGTCTCTTATTGAAAATGTGTAGCGCATTATGAAGCCTAAAATACCACAACGGAGACCCCCGGACTGTTGAACAACTTAAGGTGTACATCAAGCAAGAATGGGAAAGAATTCCACCTGAAAAGCGTGAAAAATTGGTCTCCTCAGTTACCAAACGTTTACTGAGTGTTGTTAAAAGGAAAGGCCATGTAACACAGTGGTAAAAATGCCCCTGTGACAACTGTTTTGCAATGTGTTGCTGCCACTATATTCTAAGTTAATGATTATTTGCAAAAATAAATTAGGTTTCTTAGTTCCAATGTTAAATATCTTGTTTTTGCAGTCTATTCAATTTTTAGTATCGACAAGATACCCTATTTTACTTGGTATCATTACAGTAGATGTCAGGTGTCGATCCACCCATGGCATTTGTTTACATTGTGATGGCTGTGAGCTATTGTATCCTCCTACGGTGTAGGTATGTTTAGCTATTCCTCGTCCTACAGGGATGATACCTGTAAGAATCTTACTTTATTCGTCGCCTTGGAGGCAAGGATTAGTGATTTAGAAGGAGCTAAAACACTGCCGACTGTGGATGGATGTTAGCCGCTAGCTAGCTAGCCATGTCTTAAAGCACCTCTTCCTGAGGACGTTTCAGTGTTATAACTTCACCTTTATCGTTAGTTTTTAAGCCAAAATGCGTCTGTTGTCCCTTTTCTGTCTACACGCTGTGTCTGCTTGTAAGTACTCTGTGTGTGTGCGCTGCCGAACATGCTCCTCTGTTCGCAAACCAGCAATGTTTGTCATGCCCGGGAACCGGTACTTTTCAAACAGAGTATAGTACCGTTTTTGATTCATTAGTACCGCGATACTATACCAGTATACCGTACAACCCTATAAGGAACACATGTAATGCTTGTTTTGGGGCCCCTGGGTTGCACAAGAGTTGGTGAGGTTTGGTTGTGTGGTCCTTTTCCCTCCGTGCTCTTCACCAACTCTTGTCTTATCGTCCATCTCCTCCGCCGGTCCCGATCTTGTCAATGATTCGACACACCCTGTCCAAATTTGGCAACCTGAGGCTCACACATGAAGGTCAAAGTTCCCCTGTCTCTCATGTGACCTCTGCGTCAGCTTCTCTGATGTGATTGACCACTCGCACAAAAGGGCCCCAGTGGTCGGTGGTCGCTAAAGGGTTCTGGTCCGCTCGTCAGCCACAGCAGGGAGGGGCCGGATCGGGGGGAAAGGCTTCTGGGTCAGGGGGTCAGCGAGATGCCACATGCTCGGTCGTCTGTCACATGGCCGGGCTCTGTTCCGATGACAGTGCACGGCTTTGAGATGCAAGACGCGACACCACTATCTCCTTCTCCCTTAGGGATGTGTGTAATTTATTCTGGCAACGGGGTCGGGGGGGATGGGGTCCGAGTTGGTCACAGTGTACTCAAAATGGTGTGTCGTCCCTGGAATAGCTTTCGTTGTTGATTAGCTAAGGGTAGGGATACCGGTTGAACATCGACAATGGTGTTCGCAACCTTTTTGAGCGCAAGATATCTGGCGGTCAACCAAGGCCAGGGGTCGGCAACCCGCGGCTCCAGAGCCGTATGCGGCTCTTTAGCGCCGTCCTAGTGGCTCTCTGGAGCTTTTTCAAAAATGTATGAAAAATGTAAAAAGTTGAGGGGAAAATATTTTTTGTGTTGTTTTAATATAGTTTCTGTAGGAGGACAAACATGACACAAACCTCCCTAATTGTTATAAAACACACTGTTTATATTAAACATGCTTCACTGATTCCAGCATTTGGCGAGCGCCATTTTGTCCTTCTAATTTTGGCGGTCCTTGAACCAGAGGTGGGACCAAGTCATTGCTTTGCAAGTCACAAGTAAGTCTCAAGTCTTTACCCTCAAGTCTCGAGTCAAGTCCCGAGTCAAGACAGGGCAAGTCCGAGTCAAGTCCAAAGTCAAGACTGGAAAGTCTCAAGTCAAGTCCCAAGTCCTGCATTTTGAGTTTCGAGTCCTTTCAAGTCATTTAACCACAGACTAATATATTTACACAGATTGTGTATGCTTTTAAAACGCTGTATTTATTTATTAAAACAAGTGCATTTGAAATTGCAGGGAAAAAGATAGTGCTGACATTGCACTTCAAAATAGCACTATTAACCAGTCATTTTAAACATGTAACTCATTCCTTTACAGAATAAACACATTTGAAAAAAACAAGTGCAACTGTACTTATTTGCACAAAAGTGTTAACATTGTATTTCCATGGCATATTGCATTGTAACTAGTTCCACAGCAGTTTCTATCCTGTTCTTACCTTATCTCATTGATCTCATCTCATACTGTATGTGTGTTTATGTGTGCGTACACATGAAAAACATAACAAATATATGAACATAACAATGAACAGAGTTGTACTTTTTAGATGTCAGGACCCTATGCAATATGTATACATATTCTTAATATAGTATACATTTTAACTGACCTTTATTTGAATATGTTTGTCTTTTTGTAGGTGGCTAAAATATGCGGTGCTGCTGACTGCCGTCTTAACGTTACGTTACTGTGTGTGATACATTGACTATCGTAATGTTACTGTGTGTGATACATTGACTAACGTAATGTTACTGTGTGTGATACATTGACTAACGTTACGTTACTGTGTGTGATACATTGACTAACGTAACGTTATGTATAGGTACCTCATGAAACCCTGCTTAAAAAAAATCACTTGACAAAAAGTATGAATAAGGTAGCAAACTGCAGTGGATGCAACAGATTGCCGTGTTTGCAATGACGTTATAACCATAGACATCTTATAAGTAGACGCAGCATTGGTTGCTGTGACGTGAGCAATTTGGCCGCCATCTTGGAGTGCTGATGAGGAGCCGGCGAGCAGCCTAAACTGACAGTTGAAAGGTAGAAAACAAAGATGGTGTTCAGCGTTTTCCTGCTCAAATGAGCGGACTGTTGAAAATAGGAATCGGGGGATTACTTTTCACAAGTAAGATTTAACATTAACGTACTATTGGTTGTATTTTATGAAAATAATATTACCAAAGAGTTGAGAAGGATCAAAGATCTTCAATATTTGTATGTGAAAATCACAAAGAAATCTTCTGGGGGAGGATGACGCCCCTACAGGGGTTTGGTTTACAAACTTTCAGCCCCACCTAAAACAAAATTCACCAGCCACTACTGATTATGATGCATTCTCATTTTAGGCAAAGTATAAGACAATACTTTCTTAACAGTATAATTGTAACCAGGAATCAGTCTTCAAGTAACAATATTCAAATACTAACATTGTTGGGTTAAACAGAATTTGGTTTTATTCTGAATCCAGTGAAACAGATTGGTGGTTTTAGCTGATATGAAGACTTTCAGGTGTTTATATATGTTTAAGTATTTGGCAGACGCTTTTATCCAAAGCGACTTACATAAAATAATACATATAAAACAATCACTGCAAACATTATCATTTAAGGGAAGAATGTAATAGAAAATATCAATACATAGTGTCAAGACAGAATAAACTCTCTTCTGCTGAAGCAACAGAGATACAGTCTATAGGTCCCTAAGATATATAGATATCTAATGTATTCATACATTGTTTATGTAGGATACACGCATATGTATATATAACCTAATCATATTGTTTCTTCAACTTAAAAATAGTTTACCGTTTTTTTTCCCCTTCTCTGGGATTATATTCCCAGTTTTGATCTCAGACGTCTGGTCACTTATAGCGTATAAGAATATTATATTACTGTTAAGCAAACTATGAATAATAAAACACGCCAAAACATGTGTCTGTTACACACGTATGACAAAAAACCGCGTGAAAATCAGTGGTATTCAGTGAGGTAAAATGAATTAAATGCGCTGACAGTTCATTGCTCCTGCCAAATGAATTGCACTGAGTGGAGCGGATCACCACTCCAAGATGGCGGCCCCGCGCCTCGTCTGCGCCAGTAGGCAGTAGCGCTCGATGCTGCGTCTACTTCTAAGATGTCTATGGTTATAACGTTAGCAGTGAGTTTGCAGCCTCACTGATTTAACTACACAGCAAATAAAAGTCACGTTACTTAGCCAATTAACGTTATCTTACATTCAAAACTTACCCTTCTTTGTGCAACTTCAAATGTCGAACGAAGTTGGAAGTTGTTGCGTCTCCGTCTGTAATATTCCAACTGCGTGATTTGCATACGGCAATTCGTTTTTTGTTGACCAAGTCGTAGTTTTTATACCCGAACGAAACCAACTTTAACATAATTGTTTATCACTGGCACGTTGTTGGACCAACTCTTGTTCATTGGTTGTCCTGCAATTTGATTGGATGAATGCTGTGTGATGAAAACAACGTAGTTCTAATTTGATTGGCTGTTGTACTGACAGCACACCAGCTGACAGGAATAACACGCTGATAGACAGACGAAGAAAATGAAAAATACGGAGCGCTCCCAAATAACTTTTTAAGCTTTGGATTTTGGGGAAAGTGGCAAGTCATGTCAAGTCATGTCAAGTCAAAAGGCTCAAGTCCAAGTGAAGTCACAAGTCATTGATGTTAAAGTCTAAGTCGAGTTGCAAGTCTCTTTACATTTTGTCAAGTCGAGTCTAAAGTCATCAAATTCATGACTCGAGTCTGACTCGAGTCCAAGTCATGTGACTCGAGTCCACACCTCTGCCTTGAACTCACCGTAGTTTGTATACATGTATAACTTTCTCCGACTTTCTAGGACGTGTTTTATGCGACTTCTTTTTCTGTCTCATTTTGTCCACCAAACTTTTAACGTTGTGCATGAATCCACAATGGTGAGTTTTGTTGATGTTATCGACTTGTGTGGAGTGCTAATCAGACATATTTGGTCACTGCATGACTGCGAGCTAATCGATGCTAACATGCTATTTAGGCTAGCTATATGTACATATTGCATCATTGTATCTCATTTGTAGGTATATTTGAGCTCATTTAGTTTCCTTTAAGTCATCTTAATTCAATTTATATCTCATAACACACTATCTGTATGTAATATGGCTTTTATTTTTTTGCGGCTCCAGACAGATTTGTTTTTGTATTTTTGGTCCAATATGGCTCTATCAACATTTTGCGTTGCCAACCCCTGACCAAGGCAATAGAGCACTTAGGCCCCCTTTGCACTAAGCTGGAGAAGGTTATCCAGGGGAAATCCCACCTAACCTTTTTCGTGTCCACACACAACAATGCCACCGTTTCAGACAGGAAACCCCCTTCGTCCGACCTACACTGCAAAAACTGAAATCTAAGTAAGATTAAATATCTCAAATAAGGGGGATATTTGCTTAATTTCTGTCTGATAAGATAATTCTTTTCACTAAGCAGATTTTATGTTAGAGTGTTTTACTTGTTTTAAGGGTTTTGGTCCTAAATGATCTCAGTAAGATAGCTTGTTGCTGAGATTGAATGACCTATATTGAGTAAAACATGCTTGAAACTAGAATATCAACTGTTGCAAAGCTGTGTCGTCAACACTCACAAGTGTAAAACTACTTTTTCAAAGTAATAATTTCTTATTTCAAGCATGAAAAAAAAAATCATGACTTTGACACAATTGAGTCTCATAATTAAAAGAGATGACAGCCAAATGGACTTTGCTGTTTTATTTTCAATGAAACAATAGAAAACACGTACTCAGTGAACTAACAGTTAATATTTAAACATTTAACATGTGACATTTCAAACAATTTTGAACAGAAATAGTTCATGCACATTCAGATAAATTCCTCAAAATTACAATCAAACAAATTTTGGCCGGGGGCCCGGCTGTATATATGCGCACTAATTGACTGAAAGAGCACGCACTTGGCGCGATGATGTCATGTTGTCGATGGAAAAATGCATTTTTAGACAATATGATTTGCCTGAGCGGCTAGGAGACCCCGAGAGTAACAAGCAGTTGCCTTGTTGCCTTTCCATTAAGAACAATAAACTAGTTTTTAGTATAAGTTTGCTGGTTTCAAGAAATGTAATACTGAGCGCATATCATTTTGTCAAGATAATGGCACTAGCATTTACTTAATTTAAGAATATTTTTCAACATATTGAGAAAAAAGGCCTCTTTTTTTTTTTCTACCAAGAAAAGTACACTTGTTATTAGTGAGAATATACTTATTTTAAGGTATTTTTGGGTTCCTTGAGGTTCATACTTGCCAACCTTGAGACCTCCGATTTCGGGAGGTGGGGCGGGGGCGTGGTTGGGAGCGTGGTTAAGAGGGGAGGAGTATATTTACAGCTAAAATTCACCAAGTCAAGTATTTCATATATATATATATATATATATATATATATATATATATATATATATATATATATAAGAGAAATACTTGAATTTCAGTGTTCATTTATTTACACATGTACACACACATAACACTCATCTACTCATTGTTGAGTTAAGGGTTGAATTGTCCATCCTTGTTCTATTCTCTGTCACTATTTTTCTAACCATGCTGAACACCCTCTCTGATGATGCATTCTGCTTCGTCTCCTTGTTGTGTGCGCAGTTGTGCACTGCACTCTCTAAAAGCCCTAGATGTTATTGTCACATATGCATGTACAGTAGATGGCAGTATTGTCCTGTTTAAGAGTGTCACAACATTGCTGTTTACGGCAGACAAACTGCTTTACGGTAGACGAAAACGTGACTGCTGTTGTTGTGTGTTGTTGCCGCGCTGGGAGGACGTTAATGAAACTGCCTAACAATAAACCCACATAAGAAACCAAGAACTCGCCCTCGATCATTCTACAGTTATAACGTGATTGGGCAGGCACGCTGTTTATATTGTGGGAAAGCGGACATGAAAACAGGCTGTTGACACGTCACTCAGGTCCGCATGGAGCTGGAGGGGGCGTGGCCTCCAGCTCCGCCTGAATTTCGGGAGAAAATTTGTCCCGGGAGGTTTTCGGGAGAGGCGCTGAATTTCGGGAGTCTCCCGGAAAATCTGGGAGGGTTGGCAAGTATGTTGAGGTTAGCTCATTTTACTTGTTTTGGAAAGTCTTGACAAGCCAAATTTTCTTGTTCTATTGGCAGATAATTTTGCTTGGTTCAAGTAAAATACCCCTAATTTTTGTCTTTTTTTTGCTTGTTTCTGAACACTGACTTTTTGCAGTGTAGTACGCATGCGTGGAAAATGCACATGTCATAGTCACCTCCAGTGTTGCTTTGTGTGCAAGTTCTTAAATGTAACTTATCTGAACAATATCCAGTGTTGTGGGATTTCAATTAACTGAAATCCAGTGTGCTGTGGGGCCCTATTGTAGTGAATCACACCTGAGACATTATAAATTAATCAAATCTTTATTAGACACGTAAACAATGTGATAAAGAACATTTTACATCAATCAAACTAGGGATCTAGATATCTGGTCAGGACAATCCTCACTCTTTTGCCTTCAGCTTCATTGTCCATTCCTTTTTGGTGACTTTATATACTCTGGACCGAGACGTTGAGTCCGCGACATACATGGCGGACAATAACTGATACAGTCTGCTTTGTCAGTCCAAATGCATTTGATGTTTTCCGTAGTTAGTTTTCCCTCGACGGCCAAGTAATACAAAGCAAACGCTACCTTTTTTATCACATCCACGGGAGCCCGCATTCTCGTTGACTCTCCTTCGACAAATGGACGACGTTTTTCGTGCATTCGAAAGTTCTCTTGCTGTCTGAGAAGTGTTGTATCCCAAATAGCTGCAATCGCTTTCTCTTAAGGTATTCATGTGTGATTTCCACAAGCGTCTGTACATTCAATTATTTCAAATATTGTGCAGAAATATGGGGAAATACATATCACAGCAACATAATGCCTTTATTTCTTTCACAGAAAAGAGTAATTTGTATCATTTTTACAGTAGGATATAGAGACCACACAAATCCACTTTTCATTAGGTCAGGATTATTAAAACTAAAAGACTAGCATAATTGCATACTCTATTAGTGATGTTCAAAGCTAGAAAAAAAGTTCTTCCGAAGGACTTACAAAAGTTATTTGTGTTCACATCTGAAGATGAGAACCACAGAAGGCCGTATGACTTTAAACATCCAAAAGTGCGAACAAATTTTAAACAAATGTGCTTGTCTGTTGCTGGTGTAAAAGCATGGAATTCTCTAAATAAAGACTTAAAAAGTTGCAAGAATATCTTTGAATTTAAAAAGAGTTAAAAAAAAAGAGACAACTGGAATTATATCAAACTGATTTTTGATTTTGATTGGACGTGTCATTGTGAAAATGCTTCAACGAAAATTAAAAAGTATGTTGGAGTTCGGGTGTTGGTGGAGGGAACAGTTATAAAGTCATCTAAAATAATTTGTGTTAAAAAAGGGGGCTGATAAATATAAGAATAGCATTCTTCCATCTGCTCCTTTCTGATCATGGAAATGTATAAGAAACAAAAAAAAAAAAAACAATGAAAGTGTCAACTGTACATGGCTTGTATATATGCATTTTCATGAAAGGAATAATGATGATGATGTAGAAGAAGGAGAAACACGGGCATGTCTGGATGACTCGCCTCTAGAGATGTCCGATAATATTGGCCGATAAATGCGTTAAAATGTAATATCGGAAATTATCGGTATCTTTTTATTTTTTTATTATTGGTTTAATTTTTTATTTTTTATTTTTTATTTTTATTTTTTTATTAAATCAACATAAAAAACACAAGATACACTTACAATTAGTGCACCAACCTAAAAAACCTCCCTCTCCCATTTACACTCATTCACACAAGAGGGTTGTTTCTTTCTGTTATTAATATTCTGGTTCCTACATTATATATCAATATATATCAATACAGTCTGCAGGGATACAGTCCGTAAGCACACATGATTGTGTGTGCTGCTGGTCCACTAATAGTACTAACCTTTAACAGTTAATTTAACTAATTTTCATTAATTACTAGTTTCTATATAACTGTTTTTATATTGTTTTACTTTCTTTTTTATTCAAGAAAATGTTTTTAATTTATTTATCTTATTTTATTAATTTTTTTAAAAAGTACCTTATCTTCACCATACCTGGTTGTCCAAATTAGGCATAATAATGTGTTAATTCCACGACTGTATATATCGGTTGATATCGGTATCGGTAATTAAAGAGTTGGACAATATCGGGAATATCGGATATTGGCAAAAAGCCATTATCGGACATCCCTACTCGCCTCCATATTTCCAGTGGTTACCTCCGAGCTACGAAACTGCTTTATTATGAAGCTGGCTGTGGCGCGTTCTTTCTGACGTCATTTCCTTTGTGGGCGTGTTCTTTCTGGTGTCACTTCCTCTCCGAACTCACTTTGTAAACGATCAATGAGTCCATACAAAGCTAAGAGCCGGAGATTCAAGAAATACACGCTGCACTTACCCGTGTAAAAATTTATCCGAGGACGGGGACCTTAAACAATGAATTAGTGTGGCTTACACGGTGCTTAGGCCAAATAATTATTTGTTTAAGGGGTTAAACGACTTAGTGTAGACATGGCCTTGGGGCGCCCTTGCTTTTGTAACGCGTGCACGTCATGTAATGCAGGTTTGCATAGTGAGGCGGTGTAACGCGGAAGTATTTTGGGGTCAGTGGGGTGTGTTCCTCTTTGAGTACTAATAAAGTATCGCGGTACTAACTTATTTTTCGGACCATAGGGCGCACTGCCGATGAATGGTCTATCCAGGTCTATTTTCATACAATAGCGCACCGGATTATAAGGCGCATTGAAGGAGTCATGATATGATTTTTTTTCTAAATGTAAAAGACTTCCTTGTGGTCTACATAACATGTAATGGTTGTTCTTTGGTCAAAATGTTGCATAGATGATGTTTTACAGATCATCTTCAAGCCGCTTTCTGACTGTCGCTTCAGGATGCGCCGTTTTGTGGGCGGTCTTATTTACGTGGTTCACCTTCGACAGCGTCTTCTCCCCGTCATCTTTGTTGTAGCGGTGTAGCGTGCAAGGACGGGAGTGGAAGAAGTGTCAAAAGATGGAGCTAACTGTTTTAATGACATTCAGACTTTGCTTCAATCAATAACGGAGCAGCATCTCTTCTTCCGTGGCTCAATAATGTATTTTTAAGGTGTGGCGGCTTTTGTTTTGCGGTCGCGCCACGACCAATTACATGTCGGGAAATTCCTGATCGATATCTCTGAAAGACGAGGCTAAAGATGTTACAAACCAGAGAGCTAGCCAGGAGCATTCATGCTAATAACTAAGCTAATCGCTAAGATAGCTTGAAACAACACCAAGAAAGAAGTTCTTGGTAAATTTTAAGAAGTCCAGATAGAACCACGTCACAGCAGAAAGTCACCAGCAAATCCTATTCAACTTACATTCAATTGAATAGACTGCAAAGACAAGATATTTAATGTTCCAACTGAGAAACCTATTTTATTTTTGCAAATAATCATTAACTTAGAATTTAATGGCAGCAACACATTACAAAAAAGTTGGCACAGGGGCATTTTTACCACTGTGTTACATGGCCTTTCCTTTTAACAACACTCAGTAAACGTTTGGGAACTGAGGAGACCAATTTTTGATTATTTTCAGGTGGAATTCTTTCCCATTCTTGCTTGATATTCAGCTTAAGTTGTTCAACAGTCCGGGGGTCTCCGTTGTGTTATTTTAGACTTCATAATGCTCCACACATTTTCAATGGGAGACAGGTCTGGACTACAGGCAGGCCAGTCTCGTACCCGCACTCTTTTACTATGAAGCCACACTTTTGTAATGTGGCTTGGCATTGTCTTGCTGAAATAAGCAGGGGCGTCCATGAAAAATAAATTGCTTGGATGGCAACATATGTTGCTCCAAAACCTGTATGTAACTTCCAGCATTAATGGTGCCTTCACAGATGTGTAACTTACCCATGCCTTGGGCACTAATACACCCCTATACCATCATAGATGCTGGCTTTTGAACTTTGCGCCTAGAACAGTCCGGATGGTTCTTTTCCTCTTTGGTCAGGAAGACACGACGTCCGCAGTTTCCAAAAACTATTTGAAATGTGGACTTGTCAGACCATTTTGCATCAGTCCATATTAGATGAGCTCGGGCCTAGCAAAGCAGGCGGCGTTTCTGGGTGTTCTTGATAAATGGCTTTGGCTTTGCATAGTAGAGTTTTCACTTGCACTTACAGATGTAGCTACAAACTGTAGTTACTGACAGTGGTTTTCTTAAGTGTTCCTGAGCCCATGTGGTGATATCCTTTACACACTGATGTCGCTTTTTGATGCAGTACCGCCTGAGGGATCGATAGTTACGGGCATTCAATGTTGCTTTTCGGCCTTTCTACAGATTCTCTGAACCTTTTGATGATATTACAGACGGTAGATGGTGAAATCTCTCAATTCCTTGCAATAGCTCATTGAGAAATGATGTTCTTAAACTGTTCAACAATTAGCTCACGCATTTGTTCACAAAGTGGTGACCCTCGCCCCATCCTTGTTTGTGAATGACTGAGCATTTCATGGAAGCTCCTTTTATACCCAATCATGGCACCCACCTGTTCCCAATTAGCCTGTTCACTTGTGTGATGTTCCAAATAAGTGTTTGATGAGCATTCCTAACTTTCTCAGTCTTTTTTGCCACTTGTGCCAGCTTTTTTGAAACATGTTCTAGGCATCCAATTCCAAATGAGCTAATATTTGCAAAAAATAACCAAGTTTCTCAGTTCGAAAGTTAAATATCTTGTCTTTGCAGTCTATTCAATTGAATATAAGTTGAAAAGGATTTGCAAATCATTGTATTCTGTTTTTATTTACCATTTACACAACGTGCCAACTTCACTGGTTTTGGGGTTTGTATAACAGCCTGTATTACGATGATGTCAGCATTGTCACATCGAACTAACCCATGTCACATGAAACTTTGGCCTAGTCTGGGGAGTGTAAACAAATTATGAAGCAAATGCTAGCCAGGGCAACGCACACGCCTGCAAAACAAGCGCTTTTCGTGTCGTCCTCGCCACTTCCAGGTCCAAAATGACTGTCAAAGTGTCCCAACTTGTCTGATTATAACCTTAGCCATCTACTTTCCAGATGAGATGCATGATTTATGATCCTTACAGGAAGCAGGGAAGCGAGGAAACAATAGACCACTCGATGATGGCGCAGCTATAAACAGTTCGTCTGCATTAGCACTTATAATAACAACATCACTAATACTTGGTTAATATTCAAGTCACGACATGTAAATTTAGTTTTATTGCCACTTTTTAAATGGTTATCAAACTTTATGGGCGGAATAGTGGAGCTCCGCATTGGCTCCGCTGTAAGCGGACTTTTATTTACGTTTATTTAGTATTTAGAATGCATTAAAAAAATCCATCTGTCATGTCTTTCATAATGATTCTGAACGACAGGCAAAATTCCAAACTCAATTTAACTGGTGGGGGGGGCCGCGCTGAAGGCAGAGTCTGGGTGAGACTGGGCCACATCAGGTATTCCACAATAAAAGCTTTTGTTAAAAAAAATTCCAATCTTCTGAAATATCTTTATTTTTTTATTTTTTTTAACACAAAATAAGATGGAAAACATTAAATGAACAAAGTAGAAATTATTCAGAAAAATAAATACATGTTTTGGGCTGCGTATGGAGAACGTCTCGATGAACGCATAATTTAATTTCAGCAAGGTGCGTCATTTTCACTTCTTTTTCTTATAACAGCAGCCGTCAGGGGATAATAGCCTGGTAGCAGTCTCCTTTTGATTTTCCGCCCGATGTTCATGTCATTCATGATGACATTGCGTTCGCAGATGGTAAAAAGTACTGGAATAGCGAGTGCAAAAAAAGTGACTGCTTCCGAAGTGTTATCCGCCGTGCTGTTGTTACAGGAAAAAAGAAGCGGAATTGATACTGTGATGTTGTAAATGTAGTCATTGGAGATGTCCGATAATGGCTTTTTTGCCGATATACGATATTGTCCAACTCTTAATTACCGATTCCGATATCAACCGATACCGATATATACAGTCGTGAAATTAACACATTATTATGCCTAATTTTGTTGTGATCCCGCTGGATGCATTAAACAATATAACAAGGTTTTCCAAAATAAATCAACTCAAGTTATGGAAAAAAATGCCAACGTGGCACTGCCATAAAACAGCATCTTGGAATTTGGGACATGCTCTCCCTGAGAGAGCATGAGCAGGTTGATGTGGGCGGGGTTGAGGTGGAGGGGGGTAGGGGGTAGCGGGGGGTGTATATTGTAGCGTCCCGGAAGAGTTAGTGCTGCAAGGGGTTCTGGGTATTTGTTCTGTTGTGTTTATGTTGTGTTACGGTGCGGATGTTCTCCCGAAATGTGTTTGTCATTCTTTGTTTGGTGTGGGTTCACAGTGTGGTGCATATTTGTAACGGTGTTAAAGTTGTTTATACGGCCACCCTCAGTGTGACCTGTATGGCTGTTGACCAAGTATGCTGGCATTCACTTGTGTGTGTGAAAAGCCCTAGGTATTATGTGATTGGGCCGGCACACAAAGGCAGTGCCTTTAGGTTAATTGGCGCTGTGTACTTCTTCCTACGTCCGTGTACCACTCCGTACAGCGGTGTTTTAAAAAGTCATACATTTTACTTTTTGAAACAGATACCGATAATTTCCGATATTACATTTTAAAGCATTTATCAGCCGATTATATCGGCAGCCGGATATTATCGGACATCTCTAGTAGTCATAGAAACAAAAACAAAAAAACAATTGACATCAAACAGAAATATAGGGGTGTCCATCGTGTGAGGCAGTGCAAATACAATGCAAATAAAAAATCATGACCTACAAATAATGGTGCAACACTATAATTGGTCCGGGTTATCAGGGACTGTTATTGCAGACGGACAAGTGTCGCTATGTGACTGCGGACTACAAACGCTACATTGAGTGCCTTAATTTCTTTTTACCTTGATTTATTTTGTCAGAGAGAGACATATACCGTATTTTTCAAATAATAAGGCGCACTTAAAATCCTTTCATTTTCTCAAAAATCGACAGTGCGCCTTATAACCCGGTGCGCCTAATGTACGGAATAATTCTGGTTTTGCTTACCGACCTTGTAGCAATTTTATTTGGTACATTGTGTGGTGATAAGTGTGACCAGTAGATGGCAGTCATACATAAGAGATACGTGAAGACTGCAGTATGATGGCAGTAAACAACACCAACACTTAAATGTTGCATTGAAAATATAGAATATTACACACAGCGCTCAAAAAAACTGTCAAAAATGTTTTCAGTATGACTTTGGTAAGCTATGAAGCCGCGCCGCTTGATGGATTGTACTGTGCTTCAACATACGAGTATTATTATGGTGTTTGTATAAGGTAAGACATATTATCTGGTGTTTTGTTTCACAATATCATGGAAAAGCAACTTTTCTTACAAACCCCGTTTCCATATGAGTTGGGAAATTGTGTTAGATGTAAATATAAACGGAATACAATGATTTGCAAATCCTTTTCAACCCTTATTCAGTTGAATGCACTACAAAGACAAGATATTTGATGTTCAAACTCATAAACTTTTTTTT
This sequence comes from Nerophis lumbriciformis, assembly GCF_033978685.3. NCBI lineage: Eukaryota > Metazoa > Chordata > Actinopteri > Syngnathiformes > Syngnathidae > Nerophis > Nerophis lumbriciformis. Next base: position 15,253,128 of record NC_084573.2, on the reverse strand, counting down.
TTTTTTAATAATTAACTTAGAATTTCATGGCTGCAACACGTGCCAAAGTAGTTGGGAAAGGGCATGTTCACCACTGTGTTACATGGCCTTTCCTTTTAACAACACTCTGTAAACATTTGGGAACTGAGGAGACACATTTTTTAAGCTTCTCAGGTGGAATTCATTCCCATTCTTGCTTGATGTACGGTTTAAGTTGTTCAACAGTCCGGGGGTCTCCGTTGTGGTATTTTAGGCTTCATAATGCGCCACACATTTTCAATGGGAGACAGGTCTGGACTAGTACCCGCACTCTTTTACTATGAAGCCACGTTGATGTAACACGTGGCTTGGCATTGTCTTGCTGAAATAAGCAGGGGCGTCCATGGTAACGTTGCTTGGATGGTAGCATATGTTGCTCCAAAACCTGTATGTACCTTTCAGCATTAATGGCGCCTTCACAGATGTGTAAGTTACCCATGTTTTGGGCACTAATGCACCCCCATACCATCACAGATGCTGGCATTTCAACTTTGCGCCTATAACAATCCAGATGGTTCTTTTCCTCTTTGGTCCGGAGTACACAACGTCCACAGTTTCAAAAAACAATTTGAAATGTGGACTCGTCATACCACAGAACACTTTTCTACTTTGTAACAGTCCATCTTAGATTAGCTCAGGCCCAGCGAAGCCGAGGGCGTTTCCGGGTGTTGTTGATAAACGGTATTCGCCTTGCATAGGAGAGTTCTAACTTGCACTTACAGATGTAGCGACCAACTGTAGTTACTGACAGTAGGTTTCTGAAGTGTTCCTGAGCCCATGTGGTGATATCCTTTACACACTGTCGCCGCTTGTTGATGCAGTACAGCCTGAGGGATCGAAGGTCATGGGCTTAGCTGCTTATGTGCAGTGATTTCTCCAGATTCTATGAACCCTTTGATGATATTACGGACCGTAGATGGTGAAATCCCTAAATTCCTTGCAATAGCTGGTTGAGAAAGGTTTTTCTTAAACTGTTCAACAATTTGCTCACGCATTTGTTGACAAAGTGGTGACCCTCGCCCCATCCTAGTTTGTGAATGACTGAGCATTTCATGGAATCTACTTTTATACCCAATCATGGCACCCACCTTTTCCCAATTAGCCTGTTCACTTGTGGGATGTTCCAAATAAGTGTTTGATGAGCATTCTTCAACTTTATCAGTATTTATTGCCACCTTTCCCAACTTCTTTGTCACATGTTGCTGGCATCAAATTCTAAAGTTAATGATTATTTGCACAAAAAAAAAGTTAATCAGTTTGAACATCAAATATGTTGTCTTTGTAGCATATTCAACTCAAAATGGGTTGAAAATTATTTGCAAATCATTGTATTCCGTTTATATTTACATCTAACACAATATCCCACCTCATATGGAAACGGGGTTTGTACTTTCTGGTACCTGCTGATCTGTTTTTAGGATCTGCATAAGTCCTGAAAATGCGCGCCTGTCCGCCTTTGTAGTGCGTGGCGACACCGTAGTCGATAAGCCTTTTTTCTCTACCTTCTTGTAATGGGACATTCATCCTTCGCTGTTGCCATTTCTAATATAAAGTAGTGTAAAGTCTGAAAAATGGTCTGAAAAATATGTTAATTAACCATGTTACTATACCGCGATAAATGAAAGTGGTGAAATCAATAAAGATAACTTTTACGATCAAATAGAAGCTGAACTCGGTGGCATTCCAGGACATGATATAACAATTGTTATGGGAGACTCAAAACTCAAAAGTAAGAAATGACAACATTCGGTATGTATTATTAGGTGAGGGAGCAGCTCGAAGACTTCTATGGGAATGAAGCAACAAGGATTCAGATTTCCCTCGCCCGGATGCGGGTCACCGGGGCCCCCCTCTGGAGCCAGGCCCGGAGTTGGGGCACGATGTCGAGCGCCTGGTGGCCGGGCCTGTCCCCATGGGGCCCGGCCGGGCACAGCCCGAAGAGGCTTACGCACCAAACAGCAGTTCAGAGTACCCACCCTTTTTGGATACACTCGAGGGAGTACTGGTAAGTGCTCCCCCGGGTGATTCCCTTGTCCTACTGGGTGACTTCAACGATCATGTTGGCAACGACAGTGAAACCTGGAGAGGCGTGATTGGGAAGAATGGCCGCCCGGATCTGAACCAGAGTGGTGTTTTGTTATTTGACTTTTGTGCTCGTCACATATTGTCCATAACAAACACCATGTTCAAGCATAAGGGTGTCCATATGTGCACTTGGCACCAGGACACCCTAGGCCGCAGTTCCATGATCGACTTTGTAGTTGTGTCATCGGATTTGCGGCCTCATGTTTTGGACACTCGGGTGAAAAGAGGGGCGGAGCTTTCTACCGATCACCACCTGGTGGTGAGTTGGCTGCGATGGTGGGGGAGGACGCCGGACAGACCTGGCAGGCCCAAACATATTGTGAGGGTCTGCTGGGAACGTCTGGCTGAGTCTCCTGTCAGAGAGAGTTTCAATTCCCACCTCTGGAAGAACTTTGAACATGTCACGAGGGAGGTGCTGGACATTGAGTCCGAGTGGACCTCTATTATCGAGGCGGCTGATTGGAGCTGTGGCCGCAAGGTAGTTGGTGCCTGTCGTGGCGGTAATCCTAGAACCTGTTGGTGGACACCGGCGGTGAGGGATGCCGTCAAGCTGAAGAAGGAGTCCTATCGGGTTCTTTTGGCTCAAAGGACTCCGGAGGCAGCGGACAGGTACCGACAGGCCAAGCGGTGTGCGGCTTCAGCGGTCGCGGAGGCAAAAACTCGGACATGGGAGGAGTTCGGCGAGGCCATGGAAATCGACTTCCGGACGGCTTCGAAGCGTTTCTGGACCACCATCCACCGCCTCAGGAAGGGGAAGCAGTGCAGTGTCAACGCCGTGAATGGTGGGGATGGTGTTCTGCTGACCTCAACTGCGGATGTTGTGGATCGTTGGAGGGAATACTTCGAAGACCTCCTCAATCCCACCGACACGTCTTCCTATGAGGAAGCAGTGCCTGGGGAATCTGTGGTGGGCTCTCCTATTTCTGGGGCTGAGGTTGCTGAGGTAGTTAAAAAGCTCCTCGGTGGCAAGGCCCCGGGGGTGGATGAGATCCGCCCGGAGTTCCTTAAGGCTCTGGATGCTGTGGGGCTGTCTTGGTTGACAAGACTCTGCAGCATCGCGTGGACATCGGGGGCGGTACCTCTGGATTGGCAGACCGGGGTGGTGGTTCCTCTCTTTAAGAAGGGGAACCGGAGGGTGTGTTCCAACTATTGTGGGATCACACTCCTCAGCCTTCCCGGTAAGGTCTATTCAGGTGTACTGGAGAGGAGGCTACGCCGGATAGTCGAACCTCGGATTCAGGAGGAACAGTGTGGTTTTCGTCCTGGTCGTGGAACTGTGGACCAGCTCTATACTCTCGGCAGGGTCCTTGAGGGTGCATGGGAGTTTGCCCAACCAGTCTACATGTGCTTTGTGGACTTGGAGAAGGCATTCGACCGTGTCCCTCGGGAGGTCATGTGGGGAGTGCTCAGAGAGTATGGGGTATCGGACTGTCTGATTGTGGCTGTCCGCTCCCTGTACGATCAGTGTCAGCGCTTGGTCCGCATTGCCGGCAGTAAGTCGCACACGTTTCCAGTGAGGGTTGGACTCCGCCAAGGCTGTCCTTTGTCACCGATTCTGTTCAGAACTTTTATGGACAGAATTTCTAGGCGCTGTCAAGGCGTTACCGGTTTGGTGGCTGCAGGATTAGGTCTCTGCTTTTTGCAGATGATGTGGTCCTGATGGCTTTATCTGGCCAGGATCTTCAGCTCTCACTGGATCGGTTCGCAGCCGAGTGTGAAGCGACTGGGATGAGAATCAGCACCTCCAAGTCCGAGTCCATGGTTCTCGCCCGGAAAAGGGTGAAGTGCCATCTCCGGGTTGGGGAGGAGATTTTGCCCCAAGTGGAGGAGTTCAAGTACCTAGGAGTCTTGTTCATGAGTGAGGGAAAAGTGGATCGTGAGATCGACAGGCGGATCGGTGCGGCATCTTCAGTAATGCGGACGCTGTATCGATCCGTTGTGGTGAAGAAGGAGCTGAGCCGGAAGGCAAAGCTCTCAATTTACCGGTCGATCTACGTTCCCATCCTCACCTATGGTCATGAGCTTTGGGTTATGACCGAAAGGACAAGATCACGGGTACAGGCGGCCGAAATAAGTTTCCTCCGCTGGGTGGCCGGGCTTTCCCTTAGAGATAGAGTGAGAAGCTCTGCCATAAGGGGGGAGCTCAAAGTAAAGCCACTGCTCCTCCACATAGAGAGGAGCCAGATGAGGTGGTTCGGGCATCTGGTCAGGATGCCACCCGAACGCCTCCCTCGATAGGTGTTTAGGGCACGTCCAACCGGTAGGAGGCCACGGGGAAGACCCAAGACACGTTGGGAAGACTATGTCTCCCAGCTGGCCTGGGAACGCCTCGGGATCCCCGGGGAAGAGCTGGACGAAGTGGCTGGGGAGAGGAAAGTCTGGGCTTCTCTGCTTAGGCCGCTGCCCCTGTGACCCGACCTGGGATAAGTGGAAGAAGATGGATGGATGGATGGATGGTATGTATTATGTCCCGCTGGGCAGCAGAATTAAATACTTTTTTTTTTGGAAGTGTGGTGAACGCTCGGACGAATGTCTGCGCGTGCCCAATAGAAACCAGGCAGCCAGCCAGGCACGGAAGAAAACTCTCCTTGGTAACGCTGCTGTAACTTTCACTCAATTAGAAATGTTTCTCGGATTGCATCAAGCTCGGTCGATGTCCCGCCCCCGAGAGCCATACGATCCACCGTGATTGGTAGGTTCAATCAGATGCGCACACAACACTGTAAAGTGCCATTCTAATAACATCGGGCCGCACTAACAATAAACTTTCAATTTAATTGTGATTTAAACTACATTTAAAACACTTGCTTCTGGTCTCGATAATACATATTGGATAAGCTTTTGTGTACATTTTGCTCCTTAAGTCACTTTCATAATCTGTCTGCAAGGTTCGATTTTGGAGGCGTTCCCAGATTGCAATTGGAACCATGCCCCACCCTCTCCAAAAAAAAAAAGACACTGTTTAAATGTACAGTACAGGCCAAAAGTTTGGACACACCTTCTCATTCAGTGCGTTTTCTTTATTTTCATGACTATTTACATTGTAGATTGTCACATCAAAACTATGAATGAACACATGTGGAGTTATGTACTTAACACAAACAGGTGAAAGAACTGAAAACATGTTTTATATTCTAGTTTCTTCAAAATAGCCACCCTTTGCTCTAAATACTTTTTCGCACACTCTTGGCATTCTCTCCATGAGCTTCAAGAGGTAGTCACCTGAAATGGTTTTCACTTCACAGGTGTGCTTGAAGCTCATGGAGAGAATGCCAAGAGTGTGCAAAGCAGTAATCAGAGCAAAGGGTGGCTATTTTGAAGAAACTAGAATATAAAGCATGTTTTCAGTTATTTCATCTGTTTTTGTTAAGTACATAACTCCACGTGATCATTCTAGACACATTTCTTATGTCTGACTGCAATCATATTGCAGTCCAGACGTATCTCTTATGTGTGACTGCCATCATATTGCAGTCCAGACGTATCTCTTATGTGTGACTGCCATCATATTGCAGTCCAGACGTATCTCTTATGTGTGACTGTGAAGTGAAGTGAATTATATTTATATAGCGCTTTTCTCAAGTGACTCAAAGCGCTTTACATTGTGAAACCCAATATCTAAGTTACATTTTTAAACCAGTGTGGGTGGCACTGGGAGCAGGTGGGTAAAGTGTCTTGCCCAGGACATAACGGCAGTGACTAGGATGGCGGAAGCGGGGATCGAACCTGCAACCCTGAAGTTGCTGGCCCGGCCGCTCTACCAACCGAGCTATACCGCCCCACTGATACGTGCAGTCTACACGTATCTCTTATGTGTGACTGCCATCATATTGCAGTCTACACGTATCTCTTATGTGTGACTGCCATCATATTGCAGCCTACACATATCTCTTATGTGTGACTGCCATCATATTGCAGTCTACACATATCTCTTATGTGTGACTGCCATCATATTGCAGTCTACACATATCTCTTATGTGTGACTGCCATCATATTGCAGTCTACACGTATCCCTTGTGTGACTGCCATCATATTGCCGTCTACACGTATCTCTTATGTGTGACTGCCATCATATTGCAGTCTACACATATCTCTTATGTGTGACTGCCATTATATTGCAGTCTACACATATCTCTTATGTGTGACTGCCATCATATTGCAGTCCAGACGTATCTCTTATGTGTGACTGCCATCATATTGCAGTCCAGACGTATCTCTTATGTGTGACTGCCATCATATTGCAGTCCAGACGTATCTCTTATGTGTGACTGTGAAGTGAAGTGAATTATATTTATATAGCGCTTTTCTCAAGTGACTCAAAGCGCTTTACATTGTGAAACCCAATATCTAAGTTACATTTTTAAACCAGTGTGGGTGGCACTGGGAGCAGGTGGGTAAAGTGTCTTGCCCAGGACATAACGGCAGTGACTAGGATGGCGGAAGCGGGGATCGAACCTGCAACCCTGAAGTTGCTGGCCCGGCCGCTCTACCAACCGAGCTATACCGCCCCACTGATACGTGCAGTCTACACGTATCTCTTATGTGTGACTGCCATCATATTGCAGTCTACACGTATCTCTTATGTGTGACTGCCATCATATTGCAGCCTACACATATCTCTTATGTGTGACTGCCATCATATTGCAGTCTACACATATCTCTTATGTGTGACTGCCATCATATTGCAGTCTACACATATCTCTTATGTGTGACTGCCATCATATTGCAGTCTACACGTATCCCTTGTGTGACTGCCATCATATTGCCGTCTACACGTATCTCTTATGTGTGACTGCCATCATATTGCAGTCTACACATATCTCTTATGTGTGACTGCCATTATATTGCAGTCTACACATATCTCTTATGTGTGACTGCCATTATATTGCAGGCTACACGTATCTCTTATGTGTGACTGCCATCATATTGCAGTCCAGACGTATCTCTTATGTGTGACTGCCATCATATTGCAGTCTACATGTATCTCTTATGTGTGACTGCCATCGTATTGCAGTCTACACGTATCTCTTATGTGTGACTGCCATCGTATTGCAGTCTACACGTAAATGGTAAATGGTAAATGGGTTATACTTGTATAGCGCTTTTCTACTTTCAAGGTACTTAAAGCGCTTTGAAACTATTTCCACATTCACGCATTCACACACACGTTCACACACTGATGGCGGGAGCTGCCATGCAAGGCGCTAACCACGACCCATCAGGTGCAAGGGTGGAGTGTCTTGCTCAAGGACACAACGGACGTGACTAGGTTGGTAGAAGGTGGGGATTGAACCAGGAACCCTCAGGTTGCTGGCACGGCCACTCTACCAACCGCGCCACGCCGTCCCCAGTGACAATCTACAATGTAAATAGTCATGAAAATAAAGAAAACGTATTGAATGAGGAGAAGGTGTGTCCAAACTTTTGGCCTGTACTAATATATCTTGAAATATCTATTCCCCCCCCATACACGGTCAAATAAATGTTAAAAAACAAGAAAAAAAATGACAAAAATGAGGGGTATTTTATTTGAACTAAGCACAATTATTTGCCAATAGAACAAGAAAATTTGGCTGGTCAAGATTTTCCAAAACAAGTAAAATGAGCTAACCTCAATAAACCCAAAAATGCCTTAAAATAAGTATATTCTCACTAATAACAAGTGCACTTTTCTTGGTCGAAAAAAAAAAGAGACCTTTTTGCCCAATATGTTGAAAAATATTCTTAAATGAAGTAAATGCTAGTGCCATTATCTTGACATAATGATATGCGCTCTGCATTACATTTCTTGAAACCAGCAAACTTATACTAAAAACTAATTTATTGTTCTTAATAGAAAGGCAACAAGGCAACCGCGTGTTACTCTCGGGGTCTCCTAGCCGCTCAGGCAAATCATATTGTCTAAAAAGGCATTTTTCCATCGATAACATGACATCATCGCGCCAAGTGCGTGCTTTTTCAGTCAATTAGTGCGCATATATACAGCCGGGCCCCCAGCCAAATTTTTTTTAATTGTAATTTTGAGGAATTTATCTGAATGTGAATGAAAGTATTTCTGTTCAAAAATGTTTGAAATTATCACATGTTTAATGTTTAAATATTAGCTGTCAGTTTACTGTACTATGCCAACTGTACTACTATATGAGAACCTATTTTCTTTTGTTCCATTGAAAATAAAACCGCAAAGTCCATTTGGCTGTCATCTGTTTTAATTATGAGACACAATTGTGTCAAAGTCATGATTTTTTTTTCATGCTTGAAGTAAGAAATTATTACTTTAAAAAAGTAGTTTTACACTTGTGAGTGTTGATGACACGGCTTTGCATCAGTTGATGTTCTAGTTTCAAGCATGTTTTACTCAATATAGGTCATCAAATCTCAGCAACAAGCTGTAATATCTTACTGAGATCATTAAGGACCAAAACCCTTAAAACAGGGGTCACGAACCTTTTTGAAACCAAGAGCTACTTCTTGGGTACTGATTAATAAGAAGGGCTACCAGTTTGATACACACTTAAATAAATTGCCAAAAATAGCCAATTTGCTCAATTTACCTTTAACTCTATGTTAAACAGATAAATATCAATATGAACTATACTAAGTCAGAATTCCATCCATCCATCCATTTTCTACCGCTTATTCCCTTTTGGATTCATTTATATTAAACACAAAAAACACTTTAAATTTTAAGTGTTTATACATATATATTGTCATTTGTAAGTTACATGTAAGTGTGATTTAAACAAGAATAGCTAAATAAATATATATATATATATATATATATATATATATATATATATATATATATATATATATATATATATAAAAAAAATGGGTATTTCTGTCTGACATTCCGTCGTACATTTTTTTTCCTTTTTACGGAAGGTTTTTTGTAGAGAATAAATGATGAAAAAAACACTTAATTGAACGGTTCAAAAGAGGAGAAAACGCAAAATAAATGAAAATTACATTTTGAAACATAGTTTATCTTCAATTTCGAAAAAATTCAAAATTCAACCGAAAAAAGGAAGAGAAAAACTAGCTAATTCGAATCTTTTTGAAAAAATTAAAAAAAGAATTTATGGAACATCATTAGTAAGATTAATTTTAGAATTTTGATGACATGTTTTAAATAGGTTAAAATCCAATCTGCACTTTGTAAGAATATATAGAATATTTCTAACAAAGACAAATTATTATATCTTCTAGATTTTCCAGAACAAAAATTTTAAAAGAAATTCAAAAGACTTTGAAATAAGATTTAAATTTGATTCTTCAGATTTTCTAGATTTGCCAGAATATTTTTTTTGAATTTTAATCATAAATTTGAAGAAATATTTCACAAATATTCTTCATCGAAAAAACAGAAGCTAAAATGAAGAATTAAATTAAAATGTATTTATTATTCTTTACAATAATAAAAATAAATTTACTTGAACATTGATTTAAATTGTCAGGAAAGAAGAGGAAGGAATTTAAAAGGTAGCAAGGTATATGTGTTTAAAAATCCTAAAATCATTTTTAAGGTTGTATTTTTTCTCTAAAATTGTCTTTCTGAAAGTTATAAGAAGCAAAGTAAAAAAATAAATGAAGTTATTTAAACAAGCGAAGACCAAGTCTTCAAAATATTTTCTTGGATTTTCAAATTCTATTTGAGTTTTGTCTCTCTTAGAATTAAAAATGTATGTCTTCAAAGCGAGACCAGCTTGCTAGTAAATAAATACAATTTTAAAAATAGAGGCAGCTCACTGGTAAGTGCTGCTATTTGAGCTATTTTTAGAACAGGCCAGCGGGCGACTCATCTGGTCCTTACGGGCTACCTGGTGCCCGCGGGCACCGCGTTGGTGACCCCTGCTTTATAACAAGTAAAACACTCTTAACATAAAGTCTGCTTAGTGAGAAGAGTTATCTTATCAGACAGAAAATAAGCAAATACCACCCTTATTTGAGATATTTCATCTTACTTAGATTTCAGTTTTTGCAGTGCACATCAGGTCTTCTTCACCAGCTCTTTTTTTTTTTTAAGGCCGGTGCTGTTTTGGGAGCACAGAAAAAAAAAAAAAAAAACGTCCTGTACTTAAATCTGCGCGACTTTTACACTTTTATCAGGCAAATAATTTACCAAATTTTGTAAAGTTGGACTTTACAAAAATGGTGTTTACTTTCTTTACAATTGAAATGTCGACACCTGGAAAAAGGAGTCCGACGGTGATCGCATCAGTTATTTTCCGTGGAGGTGACCCTGGTCCTGCTGAGGAGGTGTAATGTGAGCCTGCTCCCTGCATCCTCAATCGATGAGCTCGTCTTTGCTGCGGTCCCAGGAGTCCACTCAATCATTGTCACCCCCGCCCCGCCATCTTTGGGTCTTCCTGTTATTCGTTCTCTTCGCGGTCCTGTCTCTTCTTCACCCGCTTCCCTGCCAGTATCAATGCTTTAACATCACATTGATCATAATTGTCAGTGGTCATATAAAATATTCAGCAGCAAAACCCCATAATGGCCGGTATCAGCGCACTATGGCTTTTATATGATGCGCCAACATCCTGCCCCGCCCTTTTTTTTTTTAACGTCCTTTATCCTGTTACTATGCCTTCCATCCTCGGGTTTTACTTCCCCTTCCTATCGATCTGCTTCAGAGGCAACTGGTCTAAAGAATCCGAGGAAGCTTTTAAATTGATGGATTCAACATATCCACGCAGGAATAAAGCAATTCTATTGTGCATTTATGGCTGAATAGAGTTGTAAGTCTGGTTCACCACATGTCCGCATCGTTGAATGCTTCTAAGTGTGTGCACTATCTAAGCTTGGAATCCACTACCTTTGTTACAGCTTTAATGGGTAATAATTCAGCAGTTTATGTGAGGGTTAGTAAATGGTATTATATCGTGGAATAGTCTTTAATTTGGTTAAACGTCTTGTTAATTTATAGATACCGTATTTCCCGGACCATAGGGCGCACCGGATTATAAGGCGCACTGCCGATGAGCGGGTCTAGTCAGGTCTTTTTTCATATAAAAGGCGCATTAAAGGGGTCATATTATGATTTTTTTTTTTCCAAATGTAAAACACTTCCTTGTGGTCTACATAACATGTAATGGTGGTTCTTTGGTCAAAACGTTGCAAAGATTATGTTTTACAGACAGTCTTCAAGTCGCTTCAGGATGCGCCTGTAGAGGTTGCCCTCTAGGGGGTTCCTCGGACCACCACACACTGGCACGAGAGCCCGGATTTCACGGTACAACACTTAGACTTAGACTTACACTTCCTTTTTATTGTCATTCAAATTTGAACTTTACAGCACAGATAAGAACGAAATTTCGTTACATAAGCTCATGGTAGTGCAGAATAAAAAAGCAATAAGGTGCATATATAAATAAATAAATATATATAAATAATATATATAATATATATATATGAAATAAATAGATATATATAAATAAATAAATAAATAGATTACTGTACAGATAAATATATTGCACTTTTTCACATGCGTCCACGTTTATGGATGTATGTTATATTGTCTTTTTTATTCCAGCGAGTTAATCCATTTTGCGGGGAGTTGAGGGGATAATTTAATTATGATGCGTTCAAGAGTCTTACGGCCTGAGGGAAGAAGCTGTTACAGAACCTGGAGGTTCTGCTTCGGAGGCTGCGGAACCTCTTTCTAGAGTCCAGCAGTGAAAACAGTCCTTGGTGGGGGTGGGAGGAGTCTTTGCAGATTTTCTGAGCCCTGGTCAGGCAGCGGCTTTTTGCGATCTCCTGGATAGGAGGAAGAAAACAGTTTTATTTGCATAAACACTGTTTTATTTGCATAAATGTGCAGAGGCTTTTGCTTTCCAGCAAAATGTCTTTCTCTTTGTTCGTGTCTCTCTCTCTCTCTCTCTCTGGCTCCCACTCCAACTCCAACCCTGTGTCTCGTGCCGGCTGCTGCTAATAAAGGCGACAGGTGATTAGATAACAAGGCCCACAGGGGCCATCCACTCACCTGTCGCTGTCTTCGAAGGCCGGGACTTGCACACCCCGTTCCGCGGCAGGCCCGCAGGCCACGCCCCCTCCACAGCGCCGTTTTGTGGGCGGTCTTATTCACGTGGCTCACCTTCGACAGGGTCTTCTCCCCGTCATCTTTGTTGTAGCGGTGTAGCGTGCAAGGACGGGACTGGAAGAAGTGTCAAAAGATGGAGCTAACTGTTTTAATGACATTCAGACTTTACTTCAATCAATAACGGAGCAGCATCTTCTCATCCAGAAACAACAACAACACCGGAAATGTGTCCCGTGAAAAAACGTCTAACCGGAACCTTCTAATAACTAAAGTTTCTTGGGTGAATAATGTAAACTCACTACACCGGTATGTTTTAGTGCTTTCATGGCAAGTTTTTCTGACAGATATACTGTAAGTAAGAACTTTACACTACTTTATATTAGAAATGGCAACAGCGGAGGATGAATGTCACATAACAAGAAGATAGAGAAAAAGAAGAAGCTTATCGACTACGTTGGCACCGACTACAAAGGCGGACTCGTGCAATTTTTCAGGACTTATGCAGATCCCAAATACAGATCAGCAGGTACCAAGTGCGCCTTATAGTCCCAAAAATAAGAGACATGTGATTTTTTTAATTTTATTTTTATAAATTTGCAATTTTGTTTGTGAAAAAACCCCCCACTAAACACAGCGCAACGTACCACATAAAAAAATATGTGTCACGGCCACTCTCCCAACTGCGCCCCGCCGCCCCGCCACGTATCTCTTATGTGACTGCCATCTACTGGTCACACTTATCATTACACCATGTACCAAACAAAATAGCCTTGAGGTCGGTTAGCACAACCAGAATTATTCCGTTCATTAGGCGCACCGGGTTATAAGGCGCGCTGTGTGATTTTTGATACAATGAAATGATTTTAAGTGCGCCTTACAGTCCGAAAAATACGGGAGTTCACTTTGCGACAAAAAAAGAGAGAATCATTTTAACCATACTTGCCAACCTTGAGACCTCCGAATTCGGGAGATAGAGGGTGGGGGTGGCGTGGTTGAGGTGGGAGGGGGGCGGGGTGGGGGTTTGGTGGTAGCGGGGGGGGGAGGTGTATATTGTAGCGTCCCGGAAGAGTTAGTGCTGCAAGGGGTCCTGGGTATTTGTTCTGTTGTGTTTATGTTGTGTTACGGTGCGGATGTTCTCCCGAAATGTGTTTGTCATTCTTGTTTGGTGTGGGTTCACAGTGTGGCGCATATTTGTAACAGTGTTAAAGTTGTTTATATGGCCACCCTCAGTGTGACCTGTATGGCTGTTGACCAAGTATGGCTGGCATTCACTTATGTGTGTGCAAAAGCCGCATATATTATGTGACTGGGCACGCTGTTTGTATGGAGGAAAAGCGGACGTGACGACAGGTTGTAGAGGACGCCAAAGGCAGTGCCTTTAAGGCACGCCCCCAATATTATTATATTTTAACCTGGTGTATTTTCCTGTAAACATATTCCTGGGGGTGAGGAGCACCAGTCCTCCTCCCGGAAACAAGGATCACATCCAGTCAAAACAGGCCAGTGTTTGGTTTCCACCACAGAGCTCGGTCAGACGCCAGTGGCTGGTCTCACTATAAATGTGTGTGTGTGTGTGTGGGGGGGGGGGTGGTTAGAACCTCTGCTCTCATTTATGTGAGAATGAGACACAGGTGGATAACATGCATCCTTGTATCTAATTTGTTAATTTGCCCGGGAGCAAAGAAAACCTTGACAGCCTCCTCCTGAGAACGGAGCGTGGCTTTGATCTCCTAACACTGTAATTGGCGTCCAGTTGTTCCGCCGCAGCAACGCGGGGTGGGTGGGAACATGTGTTACAGTGCCTTTTGTAATGACTTGAAATTTCCCATCTGTAGCCGCCTTTTTTCTTCTCCGGGTCAATAGCATCACCCATTAATCATCACCTGACCGCGTGACAGCCCGCCGTTTGATTGGAGGTTTGATCCCCGGCCACTCTGACGGCTCGCTCTCTCTTGCTGGTGTCGCCGGAGGGGTAAAAAAGGTGGCGGCAGTGGGCGGTAGCACACATCATAGGAGGCATAATTGAGCGCTTACTGAATCAGCAGCCCGGCCCCCTGACTAAGCGACAACCTGGACCCCCTCCAAGCAGCCGGGAATTTTTTTAATTTCCCTTCTACATCAGTCCTGGGGAATGTAGCCCCCGCCCGGTGTCCCCCCGTACCCGCCAGCCCACCTCTACCTATGCATGGCACACTCCACTCCACCCCCACCCTTGTTTCCCTTTCATTGCCGTTTCCTCTGCTTCGCATTATCTTTATTTGAAATGCAGATTTATAGACTCATCAGAAACACATGTGAGGATCATACGTGCACAAAAAAAAAAAAAAAAGTGTGTAAGTTCGCTTTGATTTTATCCGGAAAGTTCATGTGTGTGTTCACTGTAAAATAGACCCAACATGTATACTGGAAATACCTGCAGGTTAAAGCCCGGATGTGCCAAGTTTTTATGCCTGCCAGGTCAGCAAGGGTCACACCTTTCACAGCCTACATTTCTGACTTATCCCCTTCAGAACTGGGGTTTGGTAAATGGTGCGGAGTAAAACTGTGACAACAATCAAAAGTCTGGTGTTTTGTGCACTTCCGAGCTGCACATGCCTTTTTTGTTATGTACTTTTACAAACCCCGTTTCCATATGAGTTGGGAAATTGTGTTAGATGTGAATATAAATGGAATACAATGATTTTCAAATCATTTTCAACCCATATTCATTTGAATATGCTACAAAGACAACATATTTGATGTTCAAACTGATAAACATTTTTTTGTGTGCAAATAATCATTAACTTTAGAATTTGATGCCAGCAACACGTGACAAAGAAGTTGGGAAAGGTGGCAATAAATACTGATAAAGTTGAGGAATGCTCATCAAACACTTATTTGGAACATCCCACAGGTGAACAGGCAAATTGGGAACAGGTGGGTGCCATGATTGGGTATAAAAGTAGATTCCATGAAATGCTCAGTCATTCACAAACTAGGATGGGGCGAGGGTCACCACTTTGTCAACAAATGCGTGAGCAAATTGTTGAACAGTTTAAGAAAAACCTTTCTCAACCAGCTATTGCAAGGAATTTAGGGATTTCACAATCTACGGTCCGTAATATCATCAAAGGGTTCAGAGAATCTGGAGAAATCACTGCACGTAAGCAGCTAAGCCCGTGACCTTCGATGCATCAATAAGCGACATCAGTGTATAAAGGATATCACCACATGGGCTCAGGAACACTTCAGAAACCCAATGTCAGTAACTACAGTTGGTCGCTACATCTGTAAGTGCAAGTTAAAACTCTCCTATGCAAGGCGAAAACCGTTTATCAACAACACCCAGAAACGCCGTCGGCTTTGCTGGGCCTGAGCTCATCTAAGATGGACTGATACAAAGTGGAAAACTGTTCTGTGGTCTGACGAGTCCACATTTGAAATTGTTTTTGGAAACTGTGGACGTCGGTCCTCCGGACCAAAGAGGAAAAGAACCATCCGGATTGTTATAGGCGCAAAGTTCAAAAGCCAGCACCTGTGATGGTATGGGGGTGTATTAGTGCCCAAGGCATGGGTAATTTACACATCTGTGAAGGCGCCATTGATGCTGGAAGTTACATACAGGTTTTGGAGCAACATATGTTGCCATCCAAGCAACGTTACCATGGACGCCCCTGCTTATTTCAGCACGACAATGCCAAGCCACGTGTTACATCAACGTGGCTTCATAGTAAAAGAGTGCGGGTACTAGACTGGCCTGCCTGTAGTCCAGACCTGTCTCCCATTGAAAATGTGTGGCGCATTATGAAGCCTAAAATACCACAACGGAGACCCCCGGACTGTTGAACAACTTAAGCTGTACATCAAGCAAGAATGGGAAAGAATTCCACCTGAGAAGCTTAAAAAATGTGTCTCCTCAGTTCCCAAAGGATTACTGAGTGTTGTTAAAAGGAATGGCCATGTAACACAGTGGTGAACATGCCCTTTCCCAACTACTTTGGCACATGTTGTAGCCATGAAATTCTAAGTTAATTATTATTTACAAAAAAAAAATAAAGTTTATGAGTTTGAACATTACATATCTTGTCTTTGTAGTGCATTCAACTGAATATGGGTTGAAAAGTATTTGCAAATCATTGTATTCCATTTATATTTACATCTAACACAATTTCCCAACTTATATGGAAACAGGGTTTGTACTTGCAGTGGGCGCTGGTTTAAGCCAGCACTTGTGGAGTTGAAAGTGATTCATGAGGATCAGCCTTGACACTCTTATTAATCATGCAAAGTCAACAACACCCGCAGACCGGATTGTTAATGTGTCCACTGTATGATAAATAAAACACATTCTTGTGCATTTTAGCAATCTATCAAATGTTCTAATTGCTAGTAGCAAGCAGCATACCATGCACTGTGGGATGTGGGATCTGAGCCGAGGATGTAGTTGTGCCTTGTGCAGCCCTTTGAGACACTTGTGATGTAGGGCTATATAAATAAACTTTGATTGATTGATTGATTGATACTTTTGGCTCCCGTTTAAATAATTTTAATTTTTAATTTTTATAAATTTCGATACTTTTTGGTACTTTTCGATACTTTTCTAAATAAAGGGGATCACAAAAAATGGCATTATTGGCTTTATTTTACCCAAAAAATCTTAAGTGTACATTAAACATATGTTTCTTATTGAAATTTTGTCCTTAAATAAAATAGTGAACGTACGAGACAACTTTTGTTTTAATAGTAGGTAAACAAACAAATACTCCTAATTAGTCTTCTGACGTATGCAGTAACATATTGTGTCAATATGGCCCCCGAGACTCAATTTTTTTCTCTCAATGTGGCCCCCATACACATTTTTTTCTCTCAATATGGCCCCCCAGACACATTTTCTTCTCTCAATATGGCCCCCCAGACACTTTTTTTCTCTCAATGTGGCCCCCAGACACAGTTTTTTCTCTCAATGTGGCCCCCCAGACACATTTTTTTTTCTCAATATGGCCCCCCAGACACATTTTTTTCTCTCAATATGGCCCCCCAGATCCTTTTTTTTATCTCAATGAAGCCCCAGACACATTTTTTTCTCTCAATGTGGCCCCTCCAGACACATTTTTTTCTCTCAATGTGGCCCCAGACACATTTTTTTCTCTCAATATGGCCCCCCAGACACATTTTTTTCTCTCAATATGGCCCCCCCAGACATTTTTTTCTCTCTCAATGTGGCCCCAGACACATTTTTTTTTCTCTCAATGTGGCCCTCAGACACATTTTTTCCTCTCAATGTGGCCCCCCAGACACATTTTTTTCTCTCAATGTGGCCCCCCCAGACACATTTTTTTCTTTCAATATGGCCCCCCAGACACATTTTTTTTCTCTCAATGTGGCCCCCCAGACACATTTTTTTTCTCTCAATGTGGCCCCCAGACACATTTTTCTCTCTCAGTATGGCCCCCAGACACATTTATTTTCTCTCAATATGGCCCCCAGACAATTTTTTTTCTCTCAATGTGGCCCCCAGACACTTTTTTTCTCTCAAATTGCCCCCCAGACACATTTTTTCTCTCAATGTGGCCCCCCAGACACTTTTTTCTCTCAATGTGGCCCCCCAGACACATTTTTTCTCTCAATGTGGCCCCCCAGACACTTTTTTCTCTCAATGTGGCCCCCCAGACACATTTTTTTCTCTCGATGTTGCCCCCCCGAGTCAAAATATTTGCCCAGCTCTGCACTATACAGTGGAAAAGGGCCCGTCTCATTAATAAGCACAGGCATGCCCAAGCTTCGACCTCCTAGTTTTGAAACAGTACCTGCTAGATTCTACAATGACCCTGCTCGGCTTCTTTTACAAATTCTTCTTATTCAAGCAACCCGCATGCCCCCACCTCCCGCACCTTCTTCCTGCCCCTGGGAAAGGAGGCTTCTAGGAACCAACATGTGCTCACACCATGCACAGGTTTTGGGGGGCCCCCCACTTGCTTTGTTGTTTTTAATGGCCTTTTTCACAGCAGTCATTTTGACGTAGTAAAAGATCTAATAGAGAGAGACAAACGCTTTGCTTGATTGTGCAAGAAATACACATCAGATTTCCACAAACCTTTGTAGTGGGGCGAGCATGTGTGTTTCTCTTAAAGGGGAACTGCACTTTTTTTGTAATTTTGAGAATCATTATGAGGGGCAAGAACACACGTCTTTCTTTGGGGGGCGGGGGGGGGATTTTCAACTTATATTCAATTGAATAGACTGCAAAGACAAGATACTTAACGTTTCAACTGGTAAACTTTGTTATTTTTTGCAAATATTAGGTAATTGAAATTTCACGCCTGCAACATGTTTAAAAAAAGCTGGCACAAGTGGCAAAAAAGACTGAGAAAGTTGAACAATGCTCATCAAACACTTATTTGGAACATCCCACAGGTGAACAGGCTCATTGGGAACAGGTGGGTGCCATGATTGGGTATAAAAGCGGCTTCCATGAAAGGCTCAGTCATTCACAAACAAGGATGTGGCGAGGGTCACCACTTTGTGAACAAATGCGTGAGCAAATTGTCCAACAGTTTAAGAACAACATTTCTCAACGAGCTATTGCAAATAATGTAGGGATTTCACCATCTACGGTCTGTAATATCATCAAAAGGTTCAGAGAATCTGGGGAAATCACTGCACGTAAGCGATGATATTACGGATCTTCGATCCCTCAGGCAGTACTGCATCAGAAAGCAACATCAGTGTGTAAAGGATATCACCCCATGGGCTTAGGAACGCTTCCGAATACCACTGTCAGTAACTACAGTTTGTCGCTACATATGTAAGTGCAAGTTAAAACTACTATGCAAAACCAAAGCCATTTATCAACAACACCCAGAAACGCTGCTGGCTTCGCTGGGCCCGAGCTCATCTAAGATGGACTGACGCAAAGTGGAAAAGTGTTCTGTGGTCTGACGAATCCACATTTCAAATTGTTTTTGAAAACTGTGGACGTCGTGTCCTCCGGACCAAAGAAGAAAAGAATCATCCGGATTGTTATAGGCGCAAAGTTCAAAAGCCAGCATCTGTGATGGTATGGGGCTGTATTAGTGCCAAAGGCATGGGTAACTTACACATCTGTGAAGGCACCATGAATGCTGGAAGGTACATACAGGTTTTGGAGCAACATATGTTGTCATCCAAGCAACGTTATCATAGACGCCCCTGCTTATTTCAGCAAGATAAAGCCATGCCACATTCTGCATGTGTTACAACAGCGTGGCTTCGTAGTAAAAGAGTGCGGGTACAAGACTGGCCTGCCTGTACTCCAGACCTGTCTCTTATTGAAAATGTGTGGAGCATTATGAAGCGTAAAATACCACAACGGAAACTCCGGACTGTTGAACAACTTAAGCTGTACATCAAGCAAGAATGGGAAAGAATTCCACCTGAAAAGCTTCAAAAATTGGTCTCCTCAGTTCCCAAACGTTTACTGAGTGTTGTTAAAAGGAAAGGCCACGTAACACAGTGGTACAAATGTCCCTGTGCCAACTTTTTTGCAATGTTTTGCTGCCATTAAATTCAAAGTTAATTATTATTTGCCAAAAAAAAAAAAAAAGTTTCTCAGTTGGAACATTAAATATCTTGTCTTTGCAGTCTATTTAATTGAATATAAGTTGAAAAGGATTTGCAAATCATTGTATTCTGTTTTTATTTACCATTTACACAACGTGCCAACTTCAATGGTTTTGGGTTTTGTAGTAACATACACGTGCATAACAATATGTCATATGTTCAATATTTATCGTATTTTCCATAGCGCCGCACGTCTGATTTCTGGCAACAACCCCTTTCGGATACAAATATGGGAGTGTGTTCTAATCATTGCGGATTCGGTAACAAACAACCAAGACGACTATTTTTGGACAAATGAGGATTCAAATCCGTATCTTTTTTAATCTGAATTTGTAGAGGGTGATCTACTGCTTCTAGAAGCCAGTATGTAGGAAAAGTGAACCGTTGAAGTGGACGGAAGTCGATAGTGAGGTGAAAGTGAATCAAAGCTGCAAAATGTGGAAATTGGAGCCAAGATATTACGACATAAATGGAGTGCTTACCTATAATTAACCGGAAATTAACGTCCCTGGCCAGCTGGACCAAACAGAAAACTGTCCATTGAGTTAGTCACACTTTATAGTGATCATGATACACGTAGCACGTCATGCGTGTTTTTACAACTACAGCACATATGCTGTCCGGCTGTCTGTGTACAAACAAAACATGAAATGTGGGCTAATACTTTACAGCTACTGTAATATGATTGTTCATGTTTTTCAGTCAGTACAGATTGGTGTCTTATCGCATTGTGTTCGCTCTTACAATAACAATGTCACTACAGGTTGGTTATCATACAGGTTACAGAACGTAAATTATGTATTGGTGACGGTTTTTGAATGCATTTTTAAAGTGATTTATTGGTAAAATTGATTGCTCCCATTAGCTGCATTGCTAGCCACCAAGAACGAGCCGATTTTTACAGATTAGAAAGCGAAACAACTGATCCCACCCCCAAAAAAATATTCTGCAATTCCCCTTTTAAACTTTTATGGAATTTTTGCATATCGTTGACAATCATTACGAGGGATAAGAATATATGTTTTTCCTTTGCGTTCTAATTTGTAATAATCGGCCTGTTCTAAGAGGCTAGCAATACAAGGATTAGGAGCAATCCATTCTGCCTCCAAATTACTTTAAACATTCATCTAAAAAACGCTAACGATATTTAATTTATGTTCCATAACCTATATAATAACCAACCTGTAGTGACATTATATAAGAGCAACCACTAAAGTACTGTTTTTCTAGCGTAGTAACACATCGCCTTGCGCGACATGCTATGGAATTAGCCGTAAGATAACTTCTACGTCAGCAGCCGAATGACTTTTGAATGTAGATGCTCAACACAATACGATAGGACACCAATCTCAGACAAGTAAAATGTCTGCAAAAATGCGTAATTCTGCCTTTTTTAATCATTTATTTTTGTGTCAAAATATCACTAGGCTGGATGGTGGCGTCGTCTTAAGACCCACTGGAGGCGAGGATGTTGGCGTCGTCTGAAGACCCACTGGATGCGAAGATGTTGGCATTGTCTGAAGACCCACTGGATGCGAGGATGTTGGCATTGTCTGAAGACCCACTGGATGCAAGGATGTTGGCATTGTCTGAAGACCCACTGGATGCGAGAATGTTTGCATTGTCTGAAGACCCACTGGAGGCGAGGATGGTGGCGTGGTCGGAAGACCCACTGGAGGTGAGGATGGTGGCGTTGTCGGAAGACCCACTGGAGGCAAGGATGATGGTGTCGGACCCACTTGAGAGGAAGATGTTGATGTTTGCAGAACTGGAGCAGCAGGCGCATTGGCTGTATGTAGGACTGTTCTGTCACGATCTGGTCGTGTTGACGAAGGTTACATTTCTCAGGATGCAAAAGATTAGCAGGAAGGGAAGTGCACGTAAGAATATTTAATCTTTACTAAAGGCGAAAAATAACAAAAGGTTGTAGCGGTTAACTTACTTTTGAAGGCAAACTTCCAAGTTTTTAAACATTTGTTTTTGTGTCAAAATATCACTAGGTTAGGATGGTGGCGTCGTCTTAAGACCCATTAGAGGCGAGGATGGTGGTGTCGTCTGAAGACCCACTGGAGGCGAGGATGTTGGCATCGTGTGAAGACCCACTGGAGGCGGATGGTGGCGTTGTCGGAAGACCCACTGGAGGCGAGGATGATGACGTTGTCGGAAGACCCACTGGAGGCGAGGATGATGGCGTGGTCGGAAGACCCACTGGAGGTGAGGATGGTGGCGTTGTCGGAAGATCCACTGGAGGCGACGATGATGGTGTCGGACCCACTTGAGAGGAAGATGTTGATGTTTGCAGAACTGGAGCAGCAGGCGCATTGGCTGGATGTAGAACTGTTCTGTCACGATCTGGTCGCGTTGACGAAGGTTGCATTTCTCAGGATGCACAAGACTAGCAGGAGGGGAAGTGCAGGTAAGAATATTTAATCTTTACTAAAGGCGAAACGTAACAAAAGGCCTTAGCGGTTAAATTACTTTTAAACAGTCCCGCATACAGAACATTGATCCAGCGACGAGTGCTGGGTGACCGAGGAATATAAAGGGGAGTGATTAACTAAGGAGGCAGGTGGAACTCCTAATCATAAGCTAGAAACAGGTGTGTCCATTCAGTGTGCGTGGCAAAAGAAACGTAAACAGAGGAAGGAGCGCTGAGGGCAAAACAGAACACTGAACTGCAAAAATAACTGAAACACAAAACAAGACATGACCTGACGTCCCGGGCCATGACACAGTTCCCCATTAACACACGGATGTCAAACTCAAGGCCTGGGATCAGCTCTGCCACACAAAATAATTTTGATGGTGGCCCCACCGCCTCATTTTGGTTCTCCGTTTTAATATTAGTATATCAAGATCTTCCAAATCACGTTTTTTGGTTATCAAAACTAAATACTTAAATATGTGCTGGCCAGTTTGACCTAAGAATTTAAAGCAAGCTATCAACAATCTGTTAAAAATGTGATAAAGAAACAATTAGCTTTGCAAATTGTGTATGTTATATGTTTATTTTATTTTCATACATATTCACAGTTATAATTGGCTCTTTGAGGGCAGCCATGATTGTGATGTGGCCCTCAATAAAAATAAGACTGACACCTCTGCCTTACACTTTGTTCTGTTCTCCTTCTAGTTGCATTGACCTAACACAGGTGTTTGGCAACCTAAAATGTTGAAATAACCATATTGGACCAAAAATTTTAAAAAAAAAACTGTCTGGAGCCGCAAAAAAAAAAAAAAGCCTTATATAAATGTTATAATGAAGGCAACACATGATGTAAGTGTCTATATTAGCTATATTAGCCTACTATCAAAATGACTTTAAAAGTCTCATAAGTGTTATAATGAAGGCAACACATGGTATAAGTGTCTATATTAGCTATATTAGCCTACTATCAAAATTACTTTAAAAGCCTTATATAAGTGTTATAATGAAGGCAACACATGATGTAAGTGTCTATATTAGCCTACTATCAAAGGCTGACGCAAATCTTTGTTGACAGAAATGTTGTATTTTAATATTTATACTACACATTTTTGCAACATTGGAAATCATTGGTAAAATGGAGGCTTCTCAGAGGGTGAGATAACTCCTGGAAATGACTGGCTCAGAATTATCAAAGGTATAGATGTGTGTGTCTTCTTCTAATGGATTTATTACAATCTTTGCAAGCTGGGTAACGTTTGCTGTGGTCTGGAACAACATGGCACACAAACAACTATCAGAAACGCGGCCAATATTACATACAGATAATGGGTCATGAAACATGTACCGTATTTTTCGGAGTATAAGTCGCACCAGAGTATAAGTCGCACCTGCCGAAAATGCATGATAAAGAAGAAAAAAACATATATAAATCGCACTGGAGCCCGGCCAAACTATGAAAAAAACTGCGACTTATAGTCCGAAAAATACGGTAAATATAAATTAAATATACACCGAGGACATATGTGAAGGAAATTAAATGAGCTCAACTATACGTACAAAAGTGGCATAATGATGCAATATATACATGCAGTTAGCCTAATTAGCATGTTAGCATCACTTTAGTCATGGACTGACCAAATATGCCTGATAAGCACTCCATTGCTCGGTTGGTAGAGTGGCCGTGCCAGCAACTTGAGGGTTACAGGTTCGATTCCCGCTTCTGCCATCCTAGTCCCTGCCGTTGTGTCCTTGGGCAAGCCACTTTACCCACATGTTACAAGTGCCACCCACACTGGTTTAAATGTAACTTAGATATTGGGTTTCACAATGTAAAGCGCTTTGAGTCACTAGAGAAAAAGCGCTACGTAAATATAATTCACTTCACACTTCACTTCACCAACAAATCAATAAAATCAACAAAGCTCACCATTGTGCATTCACGCACAGCATAAAACGTTTGGTGGACGAAATGAGACAAAGACGGAGAGGCGTAAAACACGTCTTTCTGTGGCAGTATCGGAGAAAGTTGTACATGTAAGCAAACTACGATGAGTTCAAGGATCGCTGAAATTAGTAGGACAAAACAGTGCTCGCCAAATACTCTCATCAGAGAAGCATGTTTAATATAAACAGTGGGATTTCTAACAATTAGGAAGGTTTGTTTCATGTTTGTTTTCTTACAGAAAATATATTACAACTAGAGATGTCCGATAATATTGGCCTGCCGATATTATCGGCCGATAAATGTGTTAAAATGTAATATCGGAAATTATCGGTATCGTTTTTTTTATTATCTGTATCATTGTTTTTTCTTGTTTTTGTTTTTGTTTTTTTATTAAATCAACATAAAAAACACAAGATACACTTACAATTAGTGCACCAACCCAAAAAACCTCCCTCCCCCATTCACACTCATTCACACAAAAGGGTTGTTTCTTTCTGTTATTAATATTCTGGTTCCTACATTATATATCAATATATATCAATACAGTCTGCAAGGGATACAGTCCGTTAGCACAGATGATTGTGGTCCACTAATAGGACTAACCTTTAACAGTTAATTTTACTAATTTTCATTAATTACTAGTTTCTATGTAACTGTTTTTATATTGTTTTACTTTCTTTTTTATTCAAGAAAATGTTTTTAATTTATTTATCTTATTTTATTTTATTAATTTTAAAAAAAAAGTACCTTATCTTCACCATACCTGGTTGTCCAAATTAGGCATAAAAATGTGTTAATTCCACGACTATATATATCGGTTGATATCGGTATCGGTTGATATCGGTATCGGTAATTAAAGAGTTCGACAATATCGGATATTGGCAAAAAGCCATTATCGGACATCCCTAATTACAACAAATTAAAACATATTTTTCCATTTTCACACATCTCTGAAAGAAGTCCAGGGAGCCACTAGGGCGGTGCTAAAGAGTTGCTGACCCCCGGCCTAACCTGTAAAAGTGTCTTTGCATGGTGTCGTATAAGAACACATTTCAGAAATCATGAAGAATACATGATTGCATATTTGGGTGTTTTGTTTAATAGAAGTTACTAGTATTGTCTGGAATATATTTTCTGTCCCGTGCAAGGCACATTGAGACCATCCTGGTAAGGAAAGGCTTGCGTTTTCCTAGAATTCCCTTAAGGAAGGTAAAGGGGGCTCCGTGCCTTCGCAGGGTTCACCGCCGAGGTCTGAAGGTGTACGTTTATGTGCACGCGTGGCCTCTCCCCGTCGTTAGGCAGGTCCGCCTGAGGAGAGCTCGTTTCCGCCGCGGAGGTAAATTCCTGCACGGCTCTCACCGGTGTCGGGGCCGACTGCGAGTGGTCTTTGGGGGTGGTCGCGCCAAAGAGGCCCCCCAGTTTCATGGCACGGGCAAAATAAAGAGGCTCTCTGTCTTTGTGCTGTGGAAGCATTAGCGATATACTTGAGTGAAGTAGCTTGTGTTTCAACAGAGGCCTTCATGGGGTACACACGCCATGAGGGTGTTTAAATCGCATTGAGGCAAAATCCTATGGTGGGGACAACCTTGTTTTTGTCTTTTTGCCTACATTTTTTCATGGGAATGCACTGGAAGGTCACCTTTTCTTCCTTTTTTTTTTCAAACGCAGGAATAATGCTGTGTATTTATTTTGGTGAGAAGCCACACATCAATAACACACAGCAAAGTACCGTATTTTCCGGACCATAGGGCGCACCGGATTATAAGGCGCACTGCCGATGAGCGGGTCTATTCAGGGCGTTTTTCATACATAACGTGCACCGGATTACCGTATTTTTCGGACTATAAGTCGCAGTTTTTTTTCATAGTTTGGCCGGGGGTGCGACTTATACTCAGGAGCGGCTTATGTGTGAAATCATTAACACATTACCGTAAAATATCAAATAATATTATTTAGCTCATTCACGTAAGAGACTCGACGTATAAGATTTCATCGGATTTAGCGATTAGGAGTGACAGATTGTTTGGTAAACGTATAGCATGTTCTATATGTTATAGTTATTTGAATGACTCTTACCATAATATGTTACGTTAACATACCAGGCACGTTCTCAGTTGGTTATTTATGCGTCATATAACGTACACTTATTCAGCCTGTTGTTCACTATTCTTTATTCATTTTAAATTGCCTTATAAATGTCTATTCTTGGTGTTGGGTTTTATCAAATAAATTTCCCCAAAAAATGCGACTTATTGTCATGATGTGGAGGTGACGAACCCCTAGATGCAGAGATGACAGGCGGTGTACAAGAAAACATGGTTTTAATGTTCAAAAAAAGGTGAAAAGAAAAAAGGCGCACAAGGCTAAGGCACAACTTGATGCAGGAAACAAAAGCTAACACTTAGCCTGAACTATGGACATGAAACAAAAAGTCGCTAACTGTGGCATGAATAAACAAAACTTACTTGGCAATTCATGCGCAGCATGAACTTAGCATGAAATCATCAGCATGAACTATGGCATCTCCAGAAAACAAGCACGAACAGAGCATTGCATGAAACAGGGAGTCCACAGCATACAACAAACAATACTCCAGCACTGACTGGAGGGCAAGGCAGGTTTAAATAATGCCTCTGGTTAGTGCTCGGGCAGCAGGTGAGCGGGCAAACACTAATCAGAGGCAGGTGGAAATAATAAGTAACCATGGTAACTAAAACAAACAAGGGTGCACAAAAAAAGGGAACTATGAAGTCCAAAACTAACAGAACATAATACATCATCCGGGACATGGATCATGACACTTATACTCCAGTGCGACTTATATATGTTTTTTCCTACTTTATTATGCATTTTCGGCAGGTGCGACTTATACTCCGAAAAATGCGGTATAAGGCGCAATAAAGGGGTCATATTAGGATTCTTTTCTTCAATCAATCAATCAATGTTTATTTATTTAGCCCTAAATCACAAGTGTCTCAAAGGGCTGCACAAGCCACAACGACATCCTCGGTTCAGAGCCCACATCAGGGCAAGGAAAAACTCAACCCAGTGGGATGACAATGAGAAACCTTGGAGAGGACCCCCCCCCCCCCCCCCCCCCCCCCTCTAGGGGAGACCGGTGCAATGGACATCGAATGGGTCTAGCCTAATATTGTGAAAGTCCAGTTCATAGTGGATCTAACATAATAGTGAGAGTCCAGTCCATAATGGGGCCAGCAGGAGACCATCCCGAGCGGAGAAAGGTCAGCAGCGCAGAGATGTCCCCAACCGACGCACAGGCGAACGGTCCACCCCGGGTCCCGACTCTGGACAGCCAGCACTTCATCCATGGCCACCGGACGGGACATATGGTACAATACAATCGGCAAGACAGGATGGAGCTAGGCAGTGTAGTATTTTATACGTTAATAGTAAAATCTTCTTGTGGTCTACATAACATGTAATGGTGGTTCTTTGGTCAAAATGTTGCATAGATTATGTTTTACTCACATTCACACATTTAGTGTTGCCAATCAACCTATCCCCAGGTGCATGTCTTTGGAAGTGGGAGGAAGCCGGAGTACCCGGAGGGAACTCACGCAGTCACGGGGAGAACATGCAAACTCCACGTGTTGCCTTAAATATAGCTTTTCCAACATTTCGGGTTGCCGACCATTGGCTTAATCCTTTCCATACCTAGTCGTTGGCGAAGAAAAATCTATACCGTATTTTTCGGACCATAGGTCGCACCGGATTATAAAGCGCACTGCCAATGAGCGGGTCTATTCAGGTCTATTTTCATACAAAAGACGCACCGGATTATAAGGGGCATTAGAGGGGTCATCTATATATATTTTTTTTCTAGTCGAAGTGTCAAAAGATGGAGCTAACTGTTTTAATGACATTCAGACTTTACTTCAATCAATAACGGAGCAGCATCTCCTCATCCGTGGCTCACTAGTGCAACAACAACGCCGGAAATGTGTCCCGTGAAAAACTGTTCAACCGGAATTCTCTAATTACTAAAGTTCCTTGGGTGAATTGCATAAACTCACAATACCGGTAGCTTTTAGCGCTTTCATGGCGAATTTATTGACAGATATAAGTTAAATTTGACGCTACTTTATATTAGAAATGCCCCATAACAAGAAGGTAGAGAAAAAGAAGAAGCTTATCGACTACGTTGTTGGCACGGACTACAATGGCGGACGTGCGCAAATTTGCAGGACTTATGCAGATCCCAAAAACAGATCAGCAGGTACCAGAAGGTAAGAAAAGTAGTTTTTTCATAATATTGCAAAACAAAACGCCAGAAAATATGTCTGCTAATGGGTGCCATTGTGCGGTCCTTATAGACACACCAATACTTGTATCTCTGACTACGGTTGCCGTGATGGGCCAACATTCCATCAAGCGGTGCGGCTTCAAAGTCGTACTAAAACATTTTGACATATTTTTGAATGCCGTGTGTAATGTTCTTTATTTTCAATGGAACACATTTTGCATAATATTGTGAAACAAAACGCCAGATAATATGTCTTACCTTATACACACACCATAATAATACTGGTATGTTGAAGCACAGTACAATCCATCAAACGGTGCGGCTTCATAGCTTACCAAAGTCGTACTAAAACATTTTGACAGAATTTTGAGCTCCGTGTGTAATGTTCTATATTTTCAATGGAACATATCAAATTTTGGTGTTGTTTACTTGAGTCATATTGCAGTCTACACGTATCTCTTATTAAGTTAAAGTTAAAGTACCAATGATTGTCAAACACATTATAAATTATTCTCTGCATTTGACCCATCACCCTTGACCACCCCCTGGGAGGTGAGGGGAGCAGTGAGTATCAGCGGTGGCCGCGCCCGGGAATAATTTTTGGTGATTTAACCCCCAATTACGACCCTTGATGCTCAGTGCTAAACAGGGGGAGTAATGGGTCCCATTTTTACAGTCTTTGGTAAGACTCGGCTGGGGTTTGAACTCACGATCTCAGGGTGGACACTCTAACAACTAGGCCACTGAGTAGGTACACGTATCTCTTATGTGTGACTGCCATCTACTGGTCACGCTTATCATTACACCATGTACTAAATAAAATAGCTTCGAGGTCGGTAAGCACAACCCAAATGATTCCGTACATTAGGCGCACCGGGTTTTAAGGCGCACTGTCGAGTTTTGAGAAAATTAACGGATTTTAAGTGCGCCTTATAGTTCCCGATACACTGAGGCCGCAAAGTGGCGAGGTAACGCTGCGCTGTATTTATACAACTTTCATGGACCGAAGTGTTTTTATCCGAGTGCAGTTCAGGTTTAATGGCATTTATCAACCAGTCCAAAAGTAGTCATTGACTTTAATGCAACGACCTTTTTGTTGGCAGGGTTTATTTATGCACGCGCCTTTTGAAGCATTACCATTAAGGCGCTCTTAAGCCGAGCACTTTCCCCTTGACTATTAACGACAAAGTGTTGGCGGCGAGTTCGCATTCATGGCGTCACGTGATGAGCGTAAAAAAGGCACTTGTAGCCTGTGCTGCTATGGAAGCATCCTATCTAGAGAGCAATGTTGATCTCCGGCCAATTACAGCTGAAGATAATTGTCACTGTTGTTGATTATCCTAATCATGTCGAAGGGGAGGAGCCACCGAAACGTGCACAATAAGCTGTTTATTGTCTCTCTCAATTGGACCGTGGAGGGAGATTGAATGCAAGAGAAAGAGAGAGGGAGTTGCTGCTGTTATCTAATATCTGATGTGATTGTTTTTTTTACACCTTCATGCAACAAAGCCAGCCCCAGTCAGCAGGGGGAGGGAGGGGTCTACTGCCACGCCCACGCCTCTCTTCTCATCCCCCTCTTTGTTCCATACATCTGCATCGCCATAGATACATGACGTCATTCTGGCGGGTTGCACTCATTACTGTAATAGCTTAGTGGGCTCTGAGGGGAGGGGGAGGCTAGACAGATTATTTTTCTCGCTACATTGGTGGCGGATCATCTTTCTTTGTCCACAATTCTGCTTCCTTCAATCTCTTATGAACCCCATCCTTTTTGTTTTACCAGCAACTCAACTTACGAGGTTTGTTTCACAACACTCGAATCTCCAATCAATGATGCCCATTGAAATTAATTTGCAAATCATTGTATTCTGTTTTTATTTACCATTTACCAGTGTTGGGTTGGTTACTGAAAACCAGTAACTAGTTACAGTTACTAGTTACTTTATTTCAAAAGTAACTCAGTTACTAACTCAGTTACTTACACCAAAAAGTAATGCATTACTGTGAAAAGTAACTATTTAGTTACTTCTTTTTTTTAAGGTTCCCATTAAAGGCCTACTGAAACCCACTACTACCGACCACGCAGTCTGATAGTTTATATATCAGTGATGAAATGTTAACATTGCAACACATGCCAATACAGCCGGGTTAGCTTACTAAAGTGCAATTTGAAATTTCGCGCGAAATTTCCTGCTGAAAACGTCTCGGTATGATGACGCCTGCGCGTGACGTCACGGATTGTAGAGGACATTTTGGGACAGCATGGTGGCCAGCTATTAAGTCGTCTGTTTTCATCGCAAAATTCCACAGTATTCTGGACATCTGGTGAATCTTTTGCAATTTGTTCAATGAACAATGTAGACAGCAAAGAAGAAAGCTGTAGGTGGGAAGCGGTGTATTGCGACAGGTGTTGTGCCGGATAACGCACCCCCGCCGTAGAATGCACCCCTTGACTGTTGTGCCGGATAACACAGCCGATGTTTCATTGTTTACATTCCCGAAAGATGACAGTCAAGCTTTACAATTGGCCTGTGGAGAACTGGGACAACAGAGACTCTTACCAGGAGGACTTTGAGTTGGATACGCAGACACGGTACCGTGAGTACACATGCAGCTGCGGCTTCCAAACATTTGATTGCTTGCCCGTACGTGCGTGCCGCTATTTGCATGTCACGTACGTAACTTTGGGGACTTTGGGGGAATATATGCGCTGTATGAACTTTGGGGAGGTGAACGGTACTTTGGGCCGTGGGATTGAGTGTGTTGTGCAGGTGTTTGAGTTGTATTGGCGGGTTATATGGACGGGAGGGGGGAGGTTTTGTTATGCGGGATTAATTTGTGGCATATTAAATATAAGCCTGGTTGTGTTGTGGCTAATAGAGTATGTATATGTCTTGTGTTTATTTACTGTTTTCGTCATTCCCAGCTGAATGTCAGGTCCCATCCGCCTCTCACAGCATCTTCCCTATCTGAATCGCTCCCACTACCCTCTAGTCCTTCACTCTCACTTTCCTCATCCACAAATCTTTCATCCTCACTCAAATTAATGGGGAAATGGTCGCTTTCTCGGTCCGAATCGCTCTCGCTGCTGGTGGCCATGATTGTAAACAATGTGCGGATGTGAGGAGCTCCACAACCTGTGACGTCACGCGCATATCGTCTGCTACTTCCGGTTTAGGCAAGGCTTTTTTATCAGCGACCAAAAGTTGCGAACTTTATCGTCGATGTTCTCTACTAAATCCTTTCAGCAAAAATATGGCAATATCGCGAAATGATCAAGTATGACACATAGAATGGACCTGCGATCCCCGTTGAAATAAGAAAATCGCATTTCAGTAGGCCTTTAATGCCCTTTTAGCCTTCATTTCAGTACTGTTATTGCACTGGAGAATAATACAATCTGTTGATCAACTTGACATGCATTTGCATTACTGAACTCTGCTAAGCAATGTGGTCTACATACAACACACAACGACAAAGATATGTTTCCAAGGGCCAATTTATTTCAGGCCAGAACAAATTGACAAAACTATTTCAAATAGCTGCAACATAACATACATAAGTAACAAACAGCATAATAACAATATAGCTGTAAACCTGGCTTCACCCAAGGAAGGCACACATGACATACACAAAGCCTAACCAGGCATTTTCTTCTCTCAAGGAATTCGGAAATAAAATCATGTCTTCAGGACATCAACACTGTACAGCCCAGAACATCCTACGCATTTCCCCAGTTTTAGTTTAGAAAAAAGGAAAGATTGGCCTGGCCCACTAGGATCCCTCTTTATGTTTGTGAACTTTATAGTCTATACATTTAGCGTGATGTGATAATCAAACACTCTCGAAGTCTAGAATGAAATATATAAGAGAATTGACAGAGTGTGTGTACCTTCAGTGCTGAATGATTAGCAGAGGCAAAGTTTGGAGTGTCTTCTTTAGCTTGCTTTCCATTTTTATGTACTCACTGTCCAGGTACGTGGAAAATGTTGTCCGTGCCATTTGCTGTTTGACCCCCGCTATCATGCTAATTAGCTGCCTGAAATCGGGTGACTCCACTGTGGAAATAGTCTGCATGTCTTCTAGCACATACGCTGCAATGGCTCTATCAATGTTGTCCTGGCTAGCAGTCCCTCCGTTAAAGTCCTTAGGTAGAGGTGGATGTGAAGTGGCATCGGAGTCTGTGTCTCTCTTTACTAGCTTCGTCGAAGCATGTTGCTTTTGTAGGTGTTTCAGCAGATTTGAATTGCTGTTTTGGGCAGTAGATGGGATCTTTGATCCAAGACACAACTTACATTTAACTAAAATGTTATTTTCTTTGTGCTCTACAAAAGAAAAGTAGTGAGAATACGTCCATATTAAGAAACTCGACTTCAGCTCCGCCATGATGTCTTGTTAGTAAACACAGACACGTCTCTTCTCTCCCTTGTGACACAGGAATATTCAGAAGGAGGACACCGCAGCTCTCCAATAAAACACACTCAGATCTTCTGTTTCTAGCCCATACTACATAAAAAATAACGTAAAATAACGCGGTAACGCATCATGTAGTAACGGTAACTGAGTTACTGAATATAAAAAATAACGCGTTACACTACTAGTTACAGGCCAAAAATAACGGCGTTACAAAGTAACGCGTTAGTCCCAAAACTGGTAAATGGTAAATGAAAACAGAATACAATGATTTGCAAATCCTTTTTTACTTATATTCAATTGAATAGACTGCAAAGACAAGATATTTAATGTTTGAACTGAGAATGTTAATTTTTTTGTGCAAATAATCATTAACTTAGAATTTAATGGCAGCAACACATTGCAAAAAAGTTGGCACAGGGGCATTTTTACCACTGTGTTACATGGCCTTTCCTTTTAACAACACTCAGTAAACGCTTGGGAACTGAGGAGACCAATTTTTGAAGCTTTTCAGGTGTAATTCTTTCCCATTCTTGCTTGATGTACAGCTTAAGTTGTTCAACAGTCCTGGGTCTACTTTATGGTATTTTAGGCTTCATAATGCGCCACACATTTTCAATGGGAGACAGGTCTAGACTACAGGCAGGCCAGTCTAGTACCCACACTCTTTTACTATGAAGCCACAGTGTTAAAACACATGGCTTGGCATTGTCTTGCTGAAATAAGCAGGGGCGTCCATGAAAAAGTCACTGCTTGGAAGGCAACATATGTTGCTCCAAAACCTGTGTGTACCTTTCAGCATTAATGGTGCCTTCACAGATGTGTAAGTTACCCATGCCTTGGGCACTAATACACCCCCATACCATTTCAGGGCCTGAATGGTTCTTTTCCTCTTTGGTCGGGAGGACACGACGTCCACAGTTTCCAAAAACAATTTGACATGTGGACTCGTCAGACCACATAATACTTTTCCACTTTGCATCAGTCCATCTTAGATGAGCTCGAGCCCAGCGGAGCCGGCGGCATTTCTGGGTGTTGTTGATAAATGGCCCAAATCTGATGCGAAAAAATCAGATATGAAGCACTTTGGAGCATTAAGACTGGCAAAAAATATCCGATCAAAAATCAGATTTGGTGTGCAGTGTAAACGGGGGTCGATTATGTTTTTATTCCCTCTCCGTCTTTCTCTAAACAAGACAGCTTGAACGTGAGTGATGCAGCCTGCTCTTTGCAAAGTGCAGTAATAACAATGATGACCCTGCGGTCTGATGAGCAGGAGGTCTCGCACCATCAGGCCCCCTCTGGGAGGTGTCGCTACCACTCGCCGATGGTGCATATGGTGGTAATGCATTGTAAACATCAATCTGGGAAAATGGAAGATCAAAGCCGATGGGATACCAAGGCGTCCCTCATCAGCCTGAGACGTGATTGGTTCGCGCAGTCGTAGGGCTTGCAAGCATTATTCCTTTCAAGAGTCTGAGAAGTGAGAATATGCACCACAAGCTTCTCAAGCCTCAGCGGGGCAATGAGAAATGGTGGGCGGCGACAATACCCTCCCCACTGTGATCCCCCGCCATCTTTACCTTGACGTGGTGGCTCGCCAACCTCTGGAGCAGGGATGTCAAAGTGGTTTTCATTGAGGGCCACATGGCAGTTATGGCTGCCATCATAGGGCCACTTGTAACAGTGAATAATGTATAAATTTGCCTCTGGATTTCATGATTAATTATATAAATTGTTTTAAGTAGACTGTCGATTTTACAGTAAAAACTTGACATTCAGAAAATTTTACTGTAAAATATAGTGTTTTTTAAAAATGTTTACAACATTTTAGGGTCAATGGAAAAACATTACCACTATTTTTGGGGGGGATTTTACAGAAAAAGCTGGCAGTTTAGTTGCAATAATTTTACTATTAAATTTACATTGTTTTTTACAACATTAAATTGTTAATCAAAATTAAAAAATACAATAAAATTAACCTGCTCAGTGGCCGAGTGGTGAGTGTGTCCACTAAAATAAAAATAAAAAAATCAAATAAAAATAAAAACTTCAGTATCAATAATAATGATATTAATAATAATAATATCGTTAATAGTTGTTAATGTTTTTGAAAATGTACTTCCTGTTTCATGCTTTGAACTGGAAGTATAACTGTCAAACACGTTTCTTCTCGAAAGGATTGTTAAATTAATCACGCCAAGCAAAGTTTGTAAGTTTCACAATATAACTAAAACACTTCATACTTACTAACCCGATTTTTGTATAACAAAAATGTATTCTAAAAAAAATAGCAACTGTTTCTTCTTTCAAAATCGATTCTCAAAAATTATGAGTAGACTTAGATTTGAAATAAATAAACGCGGGCTGGAGATTAATTTATTTTTTCAATAGCCCTAATAATTGGCCAAAATAATAATGAATACTATTAAAGTTTAAAATGTGCGCAATTTCAAGCAGTACATATATTTTTTCTGTCAAAATGAAACAAATCCATTACATTTAGTGAGAAAATATGAAGTACTTTATTGACACATATAATTTCCAGGTGTTTGCAGGCCAGATAAAATGATGTGGCGGGCCCCCGGGCCTTGAGTTTGACACCTGTGACCTAAACAAATGTCCTTGTAAAAATGAATTTAAAAATTTTAATTTACTAAAATTAAAAAAATGTTAATCAATCTAATTAAAGAAAATAGAGCAACTCCAACCCAATCCCATTTTAACATTATTTAGAATAGAAATTTACCAAGCAGTTAAGAAGACATACAAATACAGTATAATACTTAAATTAATACAATACTAAAAAAAAAAAACTAACATTAATGAAAGCAACAGTATCAATAATAATGATATTAATAATAATAGTAATAATATCAATAATGGTTGTTAATGTTATTGAAAATGTATTTCCTGTTTCATGCTTTGAACTGGAAGTATAACTGTCAAACACGTTTCTGCTCAAAAGGATTGTTAAATTAATCACGCCAAGCAAAGTTTGTAAGTTTCACAGTATAACTAAAACACTTCATACTTACTAACCCCATTTGTTTATTACAAAAATGTATTCTAAAAAAAATAGCAACTGTTTCTTCTTTCAAAATCGATTCTCAAAAATTATGAATAGATTTAGATTCCAAATAAATAAAAGCGAGTTGGATATTAATTTATTTTTTGAATAGCCCTAATAATTGGCCAAAATAATAATGAAATTCATCAGTTAATAGTGTTTTGTTTATTTTATTTTTTAAGTGACTACTTAGTTTATATTTTTAGTTCATGTTTTATTTCGAGAGCTTTTAATATTTTGCATCAGGGGTGTCCAAACTTTTTGTAAAATATTATCACTAATAATTAGTGTCAAAACTGCATCGTTTTCACATTGCATGACATCTTTTTGCTCTTTTTTCTTACATTTTTACGGGGTTTTCCCAGCAATATAGTGTACTGTAGGAAAATAATAATGGTAACGATAATAACAATAGTCTGTGATGAGGTGGCGACTTGTCCAGGGTGTATCCCGCCTTCCGCCCGAATGCAGCTGAGATAGGCTCCAGCACCCCCACGTGACCCCAAAAGGGACAAGCGGCAGAAAATGGATGGATGGAATAATGGATACTATTAAAGTTTAGAAGGCATGCAATTTCAAGCAGTACATATATGTATTTCTGAAATAATTAAAAAAATATACTACATTTAGTGAGAAAATATCAAGTACTTTATTGACACATATCATTTCCAGGTGTTTGCGGGCCAGATAAAATGACGTGGCAAGTTTGACACCTGTGCTCTGGAGCATCCAAGCCGCCGCCTTCAAACGGCGAGCTGTTAACCGTCCCCGTCAGCCGTTGACTAGGAGAAAGCGTGGAAGTCTTTTCATGTGACGTGGCCTGTAGCCCAGCTTTGATAGGAACCTAATGTGACAACGGGAAATTAGCGCCGGCGAAGGGCAGCGAGGCTCTAACACACAATGAGGACTACAAAGCTACTGTCCCGCTGCATTAGTTGTGCCTAATTTTTTACTTCCAACTCTCCTTTGCTTTTTAACGAAGCCTGGGAATGTCGGTTAAACGGGCACATGTGGACAATCTGGCACGTATGGATTCTCTCTTTTCCGTGCCATCTCCTGAGTTGGATTAAGGTTTCGTGTCACGCCAAGGTTGTTTGTCTGCTATTGATCAGCTATAATCGATCATGTGAAGCCAAGCTTGGACGGCGCAGTGCTCGCTAATCCTAGTGTTGCTTCCTGCCGATGCCAGTTTTTTATCATCTAGGGCAACCCAAAATGTTGGAAGAGCCATATACAAAATATATATATATATATATATATATATATATATATATATATATATATATATATATATATATATATATATATATCTGGAGCCGCAAAAAATGTAAAGACTTATATAAGTGTTATAATGATGGCAACACATGATGTGTCTATATTAGCTATATTAGCCTACTATTAAAGTGACTTTAAAAGTTTTATATAAGTGTTATAATGAAGGCAACACATGATGTAAGTGTCTATATTAGTTATATTAGCCTACTATCAAAAGGACTTTATAAGTGTTTTAACGAAGGCAAAACATGACGAAAGTGTCTATATTAGCTATATTAACCTACTATTAAAATGACTTTAAAAGTCTTATATAAGTGCTAAAATGAAGACAACACATGATGTAAGTGTCTATATTAGCTATATTAGCCTACAATCAAAATGACTTTATAAGTCTTATATAAGTGTTATAATGATGGCAACACATGATGTGTCTATATTAGCTGTATTAGCCTACTATCAAAGTGACCTCAAAAGTGTTATATAAGTGTTATAATGATGGCAACACATGATGTAAGTGTCTATATTAGCTATATTAGCCTACTATCAAAATGACTTTAAAAAGTCTTATATAAGTCTTATAATGAAGTCAACACATGACGTATATTAGCTATATTAGCCTACTATCAAAAGGACTTTATAAGTGTTATAATGATGGCAACACATGGTGTAAGTCTCTATATTAGCCTCCTATTAAAATGACTTTAAAAGTCTTATATAAGTGTTATAATGAAGGCAACACATGATGTAAGTGTTTATATTAGCTATATTAGCCTATTATCAAAATGACTTAAAGTCTTATATAAGTGTTGTAGTAAAGGCAACACATGATGTAAGTGTCTATATTAGCTATATTAGCCTGCTATCAAAATGACTTTATAAGTCTTATATAAGTGTTATATTGATGGCAACACATGATGTAAGTGTCTATATTAGCTGTATTAGCCTACTATCAAAGTGACTTCAAAAGTGTTATATAAGTGTTATAATGATGGCAACACATGACGTAAGTGTCTATATTAGCTATATTAGCCTACTATCAAAAGGACTTTATAAGTGTTATAATGATGGCAACACATGATGTAAGTGTCCATATTAGCTATATTAGCCTACTATCAAAATGACTTTAAAATGGGTTGTACTTGTATAGCGCTTTTCTACCTTCAAGGTACTCAAAGTCTTATATGAAGCTGTAGTGTCTATATTAGCTATATTAGCTAACTATTAAAATGACTTAAGTAGACTTATATAAGTCTTATAATGAAGGCAGCACATGATGTAAGTGTCTATATTAGCTATATTAGCCTACTATCAAAATGACTGTGTGTCGCAGGCTGATGCAAATCTTGATTGACAGAAATATTGAAATGTAATATTTATTCTGCACATTTTTACATCATTGGAAAACATTAGTTAAACTTCTCAGAGGGTGAGATAACTCTGGATGGATTTATTACAATCTTTGGCAAGCTAGGTAATGTTTGCTGTGGTCTGGAACAACATGGCGCACCAACAGCTATCAGAAATGCAGCCAATATTACATACAGATAATGTGTCATGAGACATGGAAAAATAGACTAAATACACATAAGTAAAGGAAATTAAATGAGCTCAAATATACCAACAAATGAGGCATCATGGGCAAAACGATGTTCACCAAATGCTCTCATCAGTGAAGCATACACACAAACATATTAAACAGTGGCCTTTCTAACTATTGGGAAGGTTTGTATCATGTTTGTCCTCAAATAAAAAACATACTAAAACAAAAAAAAATTTTTTACCCCCATCTTTTTCCATTTTCAACCCTTTTTTAAAAATGGTCCAGGGTGGCACGAAAGAGCCACAGGTTGCTGACCCCCAGTCTAATGGAATTATTACAATATTTGCAAGTTGGTTAACGTTTGCTGTGGTCTGGAACAACATGGCACACAAACAACTATCAGAAATGCGGCCAATATTACATACAGATAATGTGTCATGAGACATGCAAATATAAATTAAATACACAGAGGACATAAGTGAAGGAAATTAAATGAGCTCAAATATACGTACAAACGAGGCATAATGATGCAATATATACATGCAGTTAGCCTAATTAGCATGTTAGCATCACTTAGTTTGCAGTCATGGACTGACCAAATATGCCTGATAAGCACTCCATAGCTCGGTTGGTAGAGTGGCCGTGCCAGCAACTTGAGAGTTACAGGTTCGATTGCCGCTTCGGCCATCCTAGTCCCTGCCGTTGTGTCCTTGGGCAAGACACTTTACCCACCTGCTCCCAGTGCCACCCACACTGGTTTGAATGTAACTTAGATATTGGGGTTCACTATGTAAAGCGCGTTGAGTCACTAGAGACAAAGCACTATGTAAATATAATTCACTTCACACTTCACTTCACCAACAAATCAATAAAATCAACAAAGCTCACCATTGTGCATTCACGCACAGCATAAAACGTTTGGTGGACAAAATGAGACAAAGACGGAGTGGCGTAAAACACGTCTTTCTGTGGCAGTATCGGAGAAAGTTGTACATGTAAGCAAACTACGATGAGTTCAAGGATCGCTGAAATTAGTAGGACAAAACAGTGCTCGCCAAATACTCTCATCAGAGAAGCATGTTTAATATAAACAGTGGGATTTCTAACAATTAGGAAGGTTTGTTTCATGTTTGTTCTCTTACAGAAAATATATTACAACTAGAGATGTAAATAAATGTGTTAAAATGTAATATCGGAAATATCGGTATCGTTTTTTTTATTATCTGTATCATTGTTTTTTTTTGTTTTTGTTTTTGTTTTTTTATTAAATCAACATAAAAAACACAAGATACACTTACAATTAGTGCACCAACCCAAAAAACCTCCCTCCCCCATTCACACTCATTCACACAAAAGGGTTGTTTCTTTCTGTTATTAATATTCTGGTTCCTACATTATATATCAATATATATCAATCAATACAGTCTGCAAGGGATACAGTCCGTTAGCACAGATGATTGTGCGTGCTGCTGGTCCACTAATAGGACTAACCTTTAACAGTTAATTTTACTAATTTTCATTAATTACTAGTTTCTATGTAACTGTTTTTATATTGTTTTACTTTCTTTTTTATTCAAGAAAATGTTTTTAATTTATTTATCTTATTTTATTTTATTAATTTTTTTTAAAAGTACCTTATCTTCACCATATCTGGTTGTCCAAATTAGGCATAAAAATGTGTTAATTCCACGACTATATATATCGGTTGATATCGGCAATACCAGATAATGTGTCATGAAACATGTACAAATAAACTAAATACACAGAGGACATAAATAAAGGAAATTAATTATACCTACAAACGAGACATAATGATGCAATATGTACGTACAGCTAAATAGCATGTTAGCATTGATTGGCTTGCAGTGACCAAATATGCCTGATTAGCACTCCATAGCAAGTCAATAACATAAAAAAAAGCTCACTTTTGTGCATTCACGCACAGTATAAAAGGTTTGGTGGACAAAATTAGACCGTGGAAGTTGCACTGAAGACACGGCACAAGAGCCGAGCGTGCAGTTTTTAACAAAGGTTTTAATGGACATAGGTTTTTTCCAAAGTCTTTCTCCCCCAGAACGGGACTTTTCAGTCACGTCCGTATCCTCTCTTTTCTGCTGCTCCCGGCCGCTTACTGTTAAAGACAACAGATGATTAGCTTAAAACACGTACCACCCGTGAAATCTAATCACCTGCCAGCTGTGTCTCGTCGTCAGCACTGCCACGCCCCCGTCCGATGGTGCTCTGTCCTCGGCACCATGGACAGAGCACTTTGCTCCTGCAGGCAGACAAAGAAGGAGTGGCCTAAAACACGTCTTTCTGTGGCAGCGTCGGAGAAAGTTGTACATGTAAACAAACTGTCGAGTCACAGTCCACACAACGGTGAGTTCAAGGGCCGCTGAAATTAATAGGACAAAACGGCGCTCGCCAACTACTCTCATCAGTGAAGTATAAACACAAACATATCAAGCAGTGGGCTTTCTAACAATTAGGAAGGTTTGTGTCATGTTTGTCGTCCTACAGAAAACATATTACAACAAAAAACATATTTTTCGCCCCATTTTTTTTTCTATTTCCATACATTTTCGAAAAAGCTCCATGGAGCCACCAGGGCGCCGCTAAAGAGCCGCATGGGGCTCTAGAGCCGCGGGTTGCTGACCCCTGATGTAGGGGCTTGGGTGGTCGGACAAGGCTGACGTAACCCCCCGTCTCTTGGGAGTGATCAGATAAGGTCATGTGATCCTGCAGTGGACGCTTGGCTTCATCCCTTGACCCTACTCTTATTCCACATAAAGAAAATTACTGTTAACAATCAGCAGGCCAACGCCATTGTTGTCCCGCTCCCCCCCGCCCTTCGTCCCCCAACAAATTATAAGTACCCCACTGGGCTCTCGAGGAAGCCTGTCAGCCTCAATTCTAAGAAACCGGGGACATCTAAACCGTCTTAAGGTGGCGGTGAAAAGAAAAATGTTTCTCCCTTTTTTTGGGT
Source organism: Nerophis lumbriciformis (assembly GCF_033978685.3). Lineage (NCBI taxonomy): Eukaryota > Metazoa > Chordata > Actinopteri > Syngnathiformes > Syngnathidae > Nerophis > Nerophis lumbriciformis. Next base: position 15,211,484 of record NC_084573.2, on the reverse strand, counting down.
ATTCACCCCTTTTGTCCTGGCGGTCCTTGATTGTCTTGTAATGGCTGGCGCTTTGAGGTTCAAATTCATTTGAGATTTTCCCATGCCAGTGATTGGGCGGATGGAGAAGGCCCTGGGAACGTTTCGTAAATAAACCACACCAAATGCTACCTTTAGTGGGATTGGAGTTCTTCACTAAGATTGTTTTTACTCTTAAATAAAACCTATTATGATTTTCATCTACAAAACCCAAAACCAGTGAAGTTGGCATGTTGTGTAAATAAAAACAGAATACAATGATTTGCAAATCCTTTTCAAAGTATATTCAATTGAATAGACTGCAAAGACAAGATATTTAATGTTCCAATTTTTTTTGCAAATAATTATTAACTTATAAGTTAATGGCGGCAACACATTGCAAAAAAGGAGTCTAGTACCCGCACTCTTTTACTAAGAAGCCACGCTGTTGTAACACGTGCAGAATGTGGCTTGGCATTGTATTCCTGAAATAAGCAGGGGCGTCCATGAAAAAGATGTTGCTCAGAAGGCAACATATGTTGCTCCAAAACCTTTCAGCATTAATGGTGCCTTCACAGATGTGTAAGTTATCCATGTCTTGGGCACTAATACACCCCCATACCATCACAGATGCTGGCTTTTGAACTTTGCGCCTATAACAATCCGGATGGTTCTTTTCCTCTTTGGTCCGGAGGACACGACGTCCACAGTTTCCAAAAAACAATTTGAAATGTGGACTCGTCAGACCACAGAACACTTTTCTACTTTGCATCAGTCCATCTTAGATGATCTCGGGCTCAGCGAAGCAGGCGGCGTTTCTGGGTGTTGTTGATAAATGACTTTGGCTTTGCATAGTAGAGTTTTAACTTGCACTTACAGATGTAGCGACCAACTGTAGTTACTGACAGTGGTTTTCTGAGGTGTTCCTGAGCCCATGTGGTGATACCCTTTACACACTGATGTCACTTTTATGTGCAGTACCGCCTGAAGGATCGAATGTCCGTAATATCGCTTACGTGCAGTGATTTCTCCAGATTCTCTGAACCTTTTGATGATATTACAGACTGTAGATGGTGAAATCCCTAAATTCCTTGCAATAGCTCTTTGAGAAATGTTGTTCTTAAACTGTTGGAACAATTTGCTCACGCATTTGTTCACAAAGTGGTGACCCTCGCCCCGTCCTCGTTTGTGAATGACCGAGCATTTCATGGAAGCCGCTTTTATACCCAATCATGGCACCCACCTGTTCCCAATTAGCCTGTTCACCCGTGGGATGTTCCAAATAAGTGTTTGATGAGCATTCCTTGACTTTCTCAGTCTTTTTTGCCACTTGTGCCAGGAAACATTAAGAAGACTGCAGAGCTCCTGCAACCAGCAGTAACATTTTATGTCATGCATCATTCTATTATTTTGTCAACATTATTAAGGACAAGCTGTAAAAATGTATTATTAATCTACTTGTTCATAATATCTGCTTATTTTCTGTTTTAACATGTTCTATCTACACTTCTGTTAAAATGTACTAATCACTTTTCTTCTGTTGTTTGATACTTTAGTTTTGGATGATACCACAAATTTAGAAATCGATAAAAAATATCGATGTAATCGACTAGATACACTCTTGTACTTGGTATCATTACAGTGGATGTCAGGTGTAGATCCACCCATGGCATTTGTTTACATTGTGACGCCGGTGAGCTATTGTATCCTCCTACGGTGTGTAGTGAAGCATGTTTAGCTATTCCTTGTCCTGCAGTGATAGTGATACTTGTAAGAAACTCACTTTATTTGTCGCCATGGCAACGAGGATTAGCGATTTAGAAGTTGCTAAAACACTGCCGACTGCGGATGAACATTAACCGCTAACTAGCTAGCCATGTCTTAAAGCTTATAGCTTCGCCTTTATCTTTAGTTTTTAAGCCAAAATGCGTTCGTTCTCCCTTTTCTGTCTACACACTGTGTCTGCTTGTAAGTACTCAGTGATTGTGCGCTGCCGAACATGCTCCTCTGCTCGTAAAACCAGCAATGTCATGACGTGGAGACGCTCCCTCATGCCCGGGAACCGGTACTTTTCAAACAGACTATAGTTACGTTTTTGATTCATTAGTGCCGCAATACTCTACTAGTACCGCTATACCGTACTACCCTAATATGGACACGGTGCAATTTCATTGTCAGAATGTCACCCAGGAATATTTATAAATATTTTACTTGTACACGTGGCATTTATTTGCTCAAAACTTGCTACCAATTTTATCTAAAGTCTATTTTTTTGGTGTGAGATTTACCAGCGAGCCCGCCAGCTAGTCCCCTCACTCATTTTTGCACTGCTAATGCATTGACCTGACCACTGACCGTACAACAACCCTTTCAGGTAACCATCCACGATGAAGGTAAAGGAGCACGTATGGTCAAATCTGCATGAATATTCTGCATATATACACTATATTGCCAAAAGTATTTGGCCACCTGCATAGACTCACATATGAACTTGAAGTGCCATCCCATTCCTAACCCATAGGGTTCAATATGATGTGGGTCCACCTTTTGCAGCTATTACAGCTTCAAGTCTTCTGGGAAGGCTGTCCACAAGGTTGCGGAGTGTGTTTATAGGAATTTTCCACCATTCTTCCAAAAGCGCAATGGTGAGGTCACACACTGAGAAGGCCTGCCTCTCAGTCTCCGTTCTAATTCATCCCAAAAGTGTTCTATCGGGTTCAGGTCAGGACTCTGTGCAGGCCAGTCAAGTTCATCCACACCAGACTCTGTCATCCATGTCTTTATGGACCTTGCTTTGTGCACTGGTGCACAGTCACTGTTTCCACAAGGTTGGGAGCATGGAATTGTCCAAAATGTTTTGGTATCCTGGAGCATTCAAAGTTCCTTTCACTGGAACCAAGGGGCCAAATGATTAGGACACCTGATTCTTATCATTTGGATGGGTGGCCAAATACTTTTGGCAATTTAGTGTACATTGTTGTGATTAATCACAATCATTATTTTTGACAGTGTTGGAGACACACAAACATACATTCCATTCAACTCCTACAAACCACTCCCCTGCTTCCCTGACCCCGTATCAGCTGGTATTTGACACAGGCCCCCATATAGCTGCCCGGGATATGCCTTTATATGCTTCTTAAATTGTGGACCGCCAGAATAAGCATGTCCTCATCCATTTGTGTCAACGAGGCGAAATAACGTTTGAAAATCTTTGACGAGTTGACTTCATGACCGTCCCCCGCCCTTTAGGACGCTTCAAAGTGTAAAGATGATTATTTTATTTTGAAAGTGAAGCGGATAGTTTGTTTGTGCATGACATCCTGTGCAAAACAAGCAGATTTTAGCTGAATTGAATTAATTTGTTGTGGCAACCGGCAAATATCGAAGTTCTGCGTACAAAACTCAAAACCAGTAAAGCTGTCACGTTGTGTAAATGGTAAACAAAAAACAGAATACAATGATTTGCAAATCATTTTCAACTTATATTCAATTGAGTAGACTGCAAAGAAAATATATTTAATGTTCGAACTGAGAAACGTATTTTTTTGTTGTTGTTGCAAATAATCATTAATTTGGAATTTAATGGCAGCAACTTAATGCAAAAAAAGTTCTGGGTGTTGTTGATAAATGGCTTTGGCTTTGCATAGTAGAGTTTTAACTTGCACTTACAGATGTAGCGACAAACTGTAGTTACTGACAGTGGTTTTCTGAAGTGTTCCTGAGCCCATGTGGTGATATCCTTTACACACTGATGTCGCTTTTTGATGCAGTATTGTCTGAGGGATCGAAAGTCACGGGCATTCAATGTTGGTTTTCGGCCTTGCCGCTTACGTGCAGTGATTTCTCCAGATTCTCTGAACCTTTTGATGATATTACGGACCGTAGATGGTGAAATCCCAAAATTCCTTGCAATAGCTGGTTGAGAAATGTTGTTCTTAAACTGTTGGACAATTTGCTCACACATTTGTTCACAAAGTGGTGACCCTCGCCCCATCCTTGTTTGTGAATGACTGAGCATTTCACGGAAGCTGCTTTCATACCCAATCATGGCACCCACCTGTTCCCAATTAGCGTGTTCACCTGTGGGATGTTCCAAATAAGTGTTGGATGAGCATTCCTCAACTTTCTCAGTCTTTTTTGCCACTTGTGCCAGCTTTTTTAAAACATGTTGCAGGCATCAAATTTCAAATGAGCTAATATTTGCCAAAAAAAACAACGTTATTTATCTTGTCTTTGCAGTCTATTCAATTGAATACAAGTTGAAAAGGATTTTCAAATCATTGTATTCTGTTTTTATTTACCATTTACACAACCTGCCAACTTCACTTGTTTTGGGTTTGTATCATACCCCTTAAAGACAGACTATTTTATTTTGAAAGTAAACCGGATAGTTTATTGTTTGTGTGTGACATCCTGTCCAAAACAAGCAGATTTTAGCTTAATGGAATGGATTTCTTGCTGCGCCCGGCAAATATCAAAGCTCTGCGTATATTTAGCGCAGTGATGCGGAATGTCGCAGGTGGTGGAAACCGACATATTGACCCGGTGTCGGTTTTTAATGCATTACCGCCTGGGGGATCGAAGGTCGTGGGCAATGTTGGTTTTTGGCCTTGCCACTTACGTGCAGTGATTTCTCCAGATTCTCTGAAACTTTTGATGATATTACGGACCGTAGATGGTGAAATCCCTAAATTCCGTGCAATAGCTCATTGAGAAATGTTATTCTTAAATAATTTGCTCACACATGTGTTCACAAAGTGGTGACCCTCGCCCCATCCTTGTTTGTGAATGACTGAGCATTTCACAGAAGCTGCTTTCATACCCAATCATGGCACCCACCTGTTCCCAATTAGCCTGTTCACCTGTGGGATGTTCCAAATAAGTGTTGGATGAGCATTCCTCAACTTTCTCAGTCTTTTTTGCCACTCGTGCCAGCTTTTTTGGAAACATGTCGCATGCATCAAATTCCAAATGAGCTAATATTTGCCAAAAAATAGCAAATTATACCAATTTAAATGTTATTTATCTTGTCTTTGCAGTCTATTTAATTGAATATAGGTTGGAAATGTCTTGCAAATCATTGTATTCTGTTTTTATTTACCATTTACACAACGTGCCAACTAAACTGGTTTTCTGTTTTGTGTATTTAGCGCAGTGATGCGGAACTTCACCGCCATCAACGTGGAAATCAGGGGTGAGCGTGTCGTCTTAGGGGTCGCACACGTCGTCTTTTTGACTCTTTTAACAATAGATATCCAGCCCCTTTTGCCACTTCAGCATTCTTCATCCTCTAGGTCACCTTGCGTTCATATGTGATGAAATCATCCCCTGTTTCAAGTGTAGGAATTTTGCAAAGCCTTGCGGTCAACTATTTGCACATCAATTTAAACAAGCGTGTGCTCACGGAGTATGACGTATCTGGGGAGCCGTGTGCGCGGCCAGATTAATTAAAGCCATTTATCTGTGAACGCTACCTGCTGGGCTTGAGGACGCGCCGCCATTCGTCTCTCTAGGAAGAGCTCTCTCAAAGAAAGGTGTCACCTTTTTGTTTTCCGGAGACAAAGAGGCGGTCTTGGCTGAGTGGTATGAGGTGCCCATGCCGATGACATGCGGTGCATCGTGGAGCATCACATTGCGTGCGTCCCCCCCCCCCGCTTTAACCCCCGCGCGCCCTTCTTTGCCGTCTTTTTTGTTGCATAATAGCTGCTGATGCTGGGAGCCTGCAGCAGCGACGGCCCCGCCCACCTGGGTCGTTACTGAAAAGCTGCCAGTATTTCATCATACTCCCAGTCTCCCCCTTCTGTGAACCCCTCGTGTCGCTGCCTTACCGCCTGCCGCCTCAGGGTGGCAGCGGAGACATGCATGTTTGTCCACAAACCAGACACATTGTCCTCGTTGACTCTTGTGTGTTTGTGTGTGTGTGTGTGTGTGTGTGTGTGCGTGTGTGTGTGTGTCTAACGGCAGACAGGAACAGAAAGCGCCTGGAGTCTGCAGCGCTCTCGCTGCAGTCTGGCACGGGCTATCAACAAGATACACTAGGGAGGGAGGAAGAGGAGGAAAAATAAAGGGAGGGGAAGGAGAAAAAAGAGGACAAAGAAAATGCAAAAAACAGCAGAAAGAGGAAGAGGATGGGGTGGGGGGGGGGATGTATGGAATGATGAAGTAAGAGGGAGTGATGGAACGAGGACACAATGGGATGCTCATGAGGGACGGGTGGGTTTAGAAGCGCGGACGAGGCAAAAATAGAGGAGACAAATATAGCACAAAGCGAGCTGGCCTGGTTTTAAAGACAGATGTGTGTAGGAGACGTATATATATGAAGGGCTTGCGGGAGGACTGGAACTGAATTTGGCTCTTTGTGTCTGCGGAGCTAATCAAGATTGCGAGGGGACAAGTGTGCGCGTGTCGTTTGGGACGTGTTCTACAAATGCAGCGGAGCGTTTATTTACAGACTTGATCGGGTCTCGAACATGGTTCGCCAACCGTCGCTTCATAGTTTGTATAGGAAGCATAGTTGCCTTCAAAGGCCTACTGAAATGCGATTTTCTTATTTAAAAAAAACTGTTCTTTTTGACAAAAAGGCTATAAAACATTAAAAAATATATATATACTGTGTATATATATATATATATATATATATGTATATATATATATATATATATATATATATATATCAATAGATACATCTGAAATTTAAAGGCCTACTGAAATGCGATTTTCTTATTTAAACGGGGATAGCAGGTCCATTCTATGTGTCATATTTGATCATTTCGCGATATTGCCATATTTTTGCTGAAAGGATTTAGTAGAGAACATTGACGATAAAGTTTGCAACTTTTGGTCGCTGATAAAAAAGTACCGGAAGTAGCAGACTATATGCGCGTGACGTCACAGGTTGTGGAGCTCCTCACATCCGCACATTGTTTACAATCATGGCCACCAGCAGCGAGAGCGATTCGGACCGAGAAAGCGACCATTTCCCCATTAATTTGAGCGAGGATGAAAGATTTGTGGATGAGGAAAGTGAAGGACTAGAGGGCAGTGGTAGCGATTCAGATAGGGAAGATGCTGTGAGAGGCGGGTGGGACCTGATATTCAGCTGGGAATGACTAAAATAGTAAATAAACACAAGACATATGTATACTCTATTAGCCACAACACAACCAGGCTTATATTTAATATGCCACAAATTAATCCCGCATAACAAACACCTCCCCCCTCCCGTCCATACAACCCGCCAATACAACTCAAACACCTGCACAACACACTCAATCCCACAGCCCAAAGTACCGTTCACCTCCCCAAAGTTCATACAGCACATATATTTCCCCAAAGTCCCCAAAGTTACGTACGTGACATGCACATAGCGGCACGCACGTATGGGCAAGCTATCAAATGTTTGGAAGCCGCAGCTGCATGCGTACTCACGGTACCGTGTCTGTGTATCCAACTCAAAGTCCTCCTGGTAAGAGTCTCTGTTGTCCCAGTTCTCCACAGGCCAATGGTAAAGCTTGACTGTCATCTTCCGGGAATGTAAACAATAAAACACCGGCTGTGTATCCGGCACACCTGTCAAGGGGTGCATTCTACGGCGGGGGTGCGTTATCCAGCACAACACCTGCCGCAATACACCGCTTCCCACCTACAGCTTTCTTCTTTGCTGTCTCCATTGTTCATTGAACAAATTGCAAAAGATTCACCAACACAGATGTCCAGAATACTGTGGAATTTTGCGATGAAAACAGACGACTTAATAGCTGGTCACCATGCTGTCCCAAAATGTCCTCCACAATCCGTGACGTCACGCACTGACGTCATCATACCGAGACGTTTTCAGCAGGATATTTCGCGCAAAATTTAAAATTGCACTTTAGTAAGCTAACCCGGCCGTATTGGCATGTGTTGCAATGTTAAGATTTCATCATTGATATATAAACTGTCAGACTGCGTGGTCGGTAGTAGTGGGTTTCAATAGGCCTTTAAGACTCAATGTAAGAATGAATCATTAGTTAACTGCAAACTTTGAACACACTGCAATGCATATATGTACTGTATGTATGTATGTATGTATATATATATATATATATATATATATATATATATATATAATGTGTGTGTGTCCTGGGCATGATGTTAAAGTGCATCCGGCAGTGGAGGCTCCTCTATGGGTCTTGGGGCACTAGGAGGTTAACCCCTTTACTACTGTTACCCCAGGTGGCCCTTGGCAAAGGCCTAGTACCTGACTGCCCCCTAGCCAGGGATACGGTGAAGACCTCAACGGCGGAGCAGGCATAAGACGGTAGATCTAAGAACGACCACAACGACTGCGATGGCAGAAGAAGGCACCCCCGCATCCATGTGGGCCCAGTTATGGGAAAATAACAATCCAAGGCTTAGACAGGGTGGAACAGGCGGAGGATGATCGCTAACCCTATGGAGCGTCTCAGCGGCTGGGATGGCGGATGAAGGCTGCAGCAGAAAAGGGTCCCCAGTCATCTTGGACTCCATGCCACTGGACCCTGACCCGGATCTGTCAAGGATCGTGTGGAGCGCTTTCCAGCGTGGAACTGTCACAGGATGCCACCTGTGCAACAAATCCAGTCGTGAAATTTCCTCGCTCCCAAATATTCCAAAGTCAACTTTATTATAAGAAAAGTGAAGTGTTTGGGAACAACAGCAAGTCAGCCACCAAGTGGTAGGCCACGTGAACTGACAGAGAGGGGTGAGCGGATGCTGAAGCGCATAGTGCAAAGACTTTCTGCACAGTCAGTTGCTACAGAGCTCCAAACTTCTTGTGACCTTCCAATTAGCCCACGTACAGTACGCAGAGAGCTTCATGGAATGGGTTTCCATGGCCGGGCGGCCGTATCTAAGCCATACATCATCAAGTCCAATGCAAAGCGTGGGATGCAGTGGTGTAAAGCACTTTTCTGGAGTGATGAATCACACTTTTCCATCTGGCATTTTGATGGACGAGTCTGGGTTTGGAGGTTTCCAGGAGAACGCTACATTTCGGACTGCATTGTGCCGAGTGTGAAATTTGGTGGGGGAGGTATTATGGTGTGGGGTTGTTTTTCAGGAGTTGGGCTTGGCCCCTTAGTTCCAGTGAAAGGAACTTTGAATGCTCCAGAATAGCAAAAACATTTTGGACAATTCCATGGGATGGCACTTCAAGTTCATATGTGAGTAAAGGCAGGTGGCCAAATACTTTTGGCAATATAGTGTATATATACACAGTACAGGCCAAAAGTTTGGACACACTTTATTTTCATGACTATTTACTTTGTAGATTGTCACTGAAGGCATCACACATTAGATTTTTTTAGATTAGGCTATATCATCCCGACAAGCCCGTTTCACAGGTTTCCCTGCTGGTCAGGGGATTTTTATATAAAATCCCCGGACTTTTTTCCTGACCTAATGTATATTCCGCTCTAACCCGGTATTTAGCACTGTATAACAAATAAACCACAGAAACCTCGACTATATATACAAACCCCATTTCCTTATGAGTTGGGAAATTGTGTTCGATGTAAATATAAACGGAATACAATGATTTGCAAATCCTTTTCAACCCATATTCAGTTGAATGCACTACAAAGACAAGATATTTGATGTTCAAACTCATAAACTTATTTTTTTTTTTGCAAATAATAATTAACTTAGAATTTTATGGCTGCAACACGTGCCAAAGTAGTTGGGAAAGGGCATGTTCACCACTGTGTTACATGGCCTTTCCTTTTAACAACACTCAGTAAACGTTTGGGAACTGAGAAGACACATTTTTTAATCTTCTCAGGTGGAATTATTTCCCATTCTTGCTTGATGTACAGCTTAAGTTGTTCATCAGTCCCGGGGTCGCTGTTGTGGTATTTTAGGCTTCATAATGTGCCACACATTTTCAATGGGTGACAGGTCTGGACTACAGGCAGGCCAGTCTAGTACCCGCACTCTTTTACTATGAAGCTACGTTGATGTAACACGTGGCTTGGCATTGTCTTGCTGAAATAAGCAGGGGCGTCCATGGTAACGTTGCTTGGATGGCAACATATGTTGCTCCAAAACCTGTATGTACCTTTCAGCATTAATGGTGCCTTCACAGATGTGTAAGTTACCCATGTCTTGGGCACTAATACACCCCCATACCATCAGAGATGCTGGCTTTTCAACTTTGCGCCTATAACAATCCGGATGGTTCTTTTCCTCTTTGGTCCGGAGGACACATTGTCCACAGTTTCCAAAAACAATTTGAAATGTGGACTCGTCAGACCACAGAACACTTTTCCACTTTGTATCAGTCCAACTTAGATGAGCTCAGGCCCAACGAAGCCGACTGTGTTTCTGGGTGTTGTTGATAAACGTTTTTTGCCTTGCATAGGAGAGTTTTAACTTGCACTTACAGATGTAGCGACCAACTGTAGTTACTGACAGTGGGTTTCTGAAGTGTTCCATGTGGTGATATCCTTTACACACTGATGTTGCTTGTTGATGCAGTACAGCCTGAGGGATCGAAGGTCACGGGCTTAGCTGCTTACGTGCAGTGATTTCTCCAGATTCTCTGAACCCTTTGATGATATTACGGACCGTAGATGGTGAAATTCCTAAATTCCTTGCAATAGCTGGTTGAGAAAGGTTTTTCTTAAACTGTTCAACAATTTGCTCACGCATTTGTTGACAAAGTGGTGACCCTCGCCCCATTCTTGTTTGTGAATGACTGAGCATTTCATGGAATCTACTTTTATACCCAATCATGGCACCCACCTGTTCCCAATTTGCCTGTTCACCTGTGGGATGTTCCAAATAAGTGTTTGATGAGCATTTCTCAACTTTATCAGTATTTATTGCCACCTTTCCCAACTTTTTTGTCACGTGTAGCTGGCATCAAATTCTAAAGTTAATGATCATTTGCAAAAAAAAATGTATCAGTTTGAACATCACATATGTTGTCTTTGTAGCATATTCAACTGAATATGGGTTGCAAATGATTTGCAAATCATTGTATTCTGTTTATATTTACATCAAGCACAATTTCCCAAATCATATGGAAAGGGGGTTTGTATATATATATATATATATATATATATATATATATATATATATATATATATATATATACACACACACACACACACACACACACACACACACACACACACACACACACACACACACACACACACACACACACACAGCCTGGCCCTTGGCCAAATTTTTTTTACCCAATGCGGCCCCCGAGTCAAAAAGTTTGGGGACCCCTGATGTATACTATTTGTTGACTACAAAACATTATGGCTGTTAGCAAAAAAAAAAAAAAAAAGAAACATGGGCTGCACCGTTTTATAAGCCGCAGGGTTCAAAGCTTAGGAACAAGTAGCGGCTTATATCCCCTTAAAATGTGGTAGTTCTGACAAAATCACCAGTGCCTTTGCTGGTTGAAGCCAAGTAATACACTTCATTTTACCTCAATACAATTATCATGTATGATTCTGCGTGTGTGTTTAATAAAGCATACTGCGGACATGTTAAGAGGAAGAACACTTAAGCCTGCACCTGTCATGTGCAGGAGTGGTTTTTACGTGTGTGGGCGGGTGGCAAAGTGTAGACGAGGGGAAAAGGCGGGAATAAAGAAAGTGCTGGAATGCAGCTCCATCCCTGGAGGATAGCAGCTCCCCAGTGTCATGCACATCTCCCCTAATGATGCCACATGGCTCTTTTACGACCCAACAATGCATCCATTACACAAAGACAGACACACGCTTGTGCTCCTCTGCACTGCTGAAGGTGCACGCTGGAAAACGTTGGCCGATGTCCAGAGGATTATATCACTTCCCCCGTTGCTCCGCACTTTAATGCGTGTGGGGTGGGGGGTGGGTGGTGTAATGGAGCCCCACCTGTGCCAGTGCTTCCCCTTCCCCGATTTGGCACCTCTGCGCCGCCAGCTGCACGTCAACTCATGGGGATTCCGGCGGGTTAGCAATTTACACCATCCATAATCCAACGGTAAATCTTATCTGGAACAATAAATATCTCAACGTCCGAGGGAGTGATTAGTTAAGCCGTTTTTTTTTTTCCCCCCCCCCACCACGTTCTGTTCCTTGTACACGCACACACACTCAACACTGTCTACTGCTAACGGGCATATTCAAATATGATTTGTTTGACTTGCGATGAGAAAAAACAAACAAACTTTGATTATTGCAAATAAACTTCAAAATAATTCAAATACCGTCTTTTCCGGACCATAGGGCGCACGATTATAAGGCGCACTGCCGATGAGCGCGTCTATTGAGGTCGATTTTCATATATAAGGCACACCGGATTATAAGGCGCATTAAAGGAGTCATATTATTTTTTTTGTTTTCTAAATGTAAAACACTTCATTGTGGTCTACATAACATGTAATGGTGGTTCTTTGGTCAAAATGTTGCATAGATGATGTTTTACAGATCACCTTCAAGCCGCTTTCTGACAGTCGGTTGGTGTAGCGTGCAAGGACAGGAGTGGAAGAAGTGTCAAAAGATGGAGCTAACTGTTTTAATGACATTCAGACTTCACTTCAATCAATAACGGAGCAGCATCTCCTCATCCGTGGCTCACTAGTGCAACAACAACGTGAAAAAACGTCCGACCGGAACTCTCTAATAACCTTGGGTGATTAATGAAAACTCACTATACCGGTATGTTTTAGTGCTTTCATGGCGAGTTTACTGACAGATCTAAGTAATAACTTTACACTACTTTATATTAAAAATGGCAACAGCGGAGGATGAATGTCCCATAACAAGAAGATAGAGATAAAGAAGAAGCTTATCGACTACAAAGGCAAATTTTCAGGATTCATGCAGATCCCAAATACAGATCAGCAGGTACCAGAAGGTAAGAAATGTTGCTTTTGCATAATATCGTGAAACAAAACGCCAGATAATGTCTTATCTTATACAAACACAATAATAATATTCGCATGTTGAAGCACAGTGCAATCCATCAAGCGGTGCGGCTTCATAGCTTACCAAAGTCGTACTAAAACATTTTGATAGATTTTTTAACGCTGTGTGTAATGTTCTATATTTTCAATGGAACATATAACATTTTAGTGTTGTTTGCTTGAGTCATATTGCAGTCTGCACGTATCTCTTATGTGTGACTGCCATCATATTGCAGTCTACACGTATCTCTTATGTGTGACTGCCATCTACTGATCACATTTGTCATTTCACCATATACCAAATAAAATAGCTTCGAGGTCGGTACGCACAACCAAAATTATTCCGTACATTAGGCGCACCGGGTTATAAGACGCACTGTCGGTTTTTGAGGAAAAGAAAGGATTTTTAGTGCGCTTTATAGTCGGAAAAATACGGTATATGCAAAATTGTCATTAATTTTATTTGCATGAAAATGTAACATAATCATTAAAATAACCAAAGAGAAACATGTTAAAGTATTTTAGTGGTAATTTAAACAAAGTAGCCTTTGTCACAATAAAAAAAAAATGTACAGTACAGGTCAAAAGTTTGGACACACCTTCTCATTTCAATGGGTTTTCTTTATTTTCATGACTATTGCAGACTGTCACTGAAGGCATCAAAACTATGACACCTGTGAAGTGAAAACCCTTTCAGGTGACAACCTCTTGCCAAGAGTGTGCAAAGCAGTAATCAGAGCAAATTGTGGCTATTTTGAAGAAACTAGAATATAAAACATGTTTTCAGTTATTTCACTTTTTTTTTTTTGTGTTAAGTACATAACTCCACATGTGTTCATTCATAGTTTTGATGCCTCCAGTGACAATCTACAATGTAAATAGTCATGAAAATAAAGAAAACACATTGAATGAGAAGGTGTGTCCAAACTTTTGGTCTGTACTGTATATATATATATATATATATATATATATATAATGCAACATCTCCTCTCTGAGCTGCCACCTTACCGTGGTAGAGGAGTTTGCGTGTCCCAATGATCCTAGGAGCTATGTTGTCCGGAGGTTTCTATGCCCCCTGGTAGGGTCTCCCAAGGCAAACTGGTCCTAGGTGAGGGATCAGACAAAGAGCAGCTCGAAGACCTCGATGAAGAACACAAACAAAGGACCCAGATTTCCCTCGCCCGGACGCGGGTCACCGGGGCCCCCCTCTGGAGCCAGGCCCGGGAGTGGGGCACGATGGCGAGCGCCTGGTGGCCGGGCCTGTCCCCATGGGGCCCGGCCGGGCACAGCCCGAAGAGGCAACGTGGGTCCCCCCTCCAATGGGCTCACCACCCATAGCAGGGGCCATAGAGGTCGGGTGCAGTGTGAGCTGGGCGGCAGCCGAGGGCAGGGCACTTGGCGGTCCGATCCTCGGCTACATAAGCTGGCTCTTGGGACGTGGAACGTCACTTCGCTGGGGGGGAAGGAGCCTGAGCTAGTGCGTGAGGTGGAGAAGTTCCGGCTAGATATAGTCGGACTCACTTCGACGCACAGCAAGGGCTCTGGAACCACTTCTCTTGAGAGGGGCTGGACTCTCTTCCACTCCGGCAGTGAGAGGCGACGGGCTGGGGTGGCAATTCTTGTTGCCCCTCGGCTCAAAGCCTGCACGTTGGAGTTCAACCCGGTGGACGAGAGGGTAGCTTCCCTCCGCCTTCGGGTGGGTGGACAGGTCCTGACTGTTGTTTGCGTTTACGCGCCAAACGGCAGCTCAGAGTACCCACCCTTTTTGGATTCACTCGAGGGAGTACTGGAGAGTGCTCCCCCGGGTGATTCCCTACTGGGGGACTTCAACGCTCATGTTGGCAGCGACAGTGAAACCTGGAGAGGTGTGATTGGGAAGAATGGCCGCCCGGATCTGAACCCGAGTGGTGTTCTGTTATTGGACTTTTGTGCTCGTCACAGATTGTCGATAACAAACACCATGTTCAAACATAAGGGTGTCCATATGTGCACTTGGCACCAGGACACCCTAGGCCGCAGTTCCATGATCGACTTTGTAGTTGTGTCATCGGATTTACGGTCTCATGTTTTGGACACTCGGGTGAAGAGAGGGGCGGAGCTTTCTACCGATCACCACCTGGTGGTGAGTTGGCTGCGATGGTGGGGGAGGATGCCGGACAGACCTGGCAGACCCAAACGCATTGTGAGGGTTTGCTGGGAACGCCTGGCAGAGTCTCCTGTCAGAGAGAGTTTCAATTCCCACCTCCGGAAGAACTTTGAACATGTCACGAGGGAGGTGCTGGACATTGAGTCCGAGTGGACGATGTTCCGTACCTCTGTTGTCGAGGCGGCCGATTGGAGCTGTGGCCGCAAGGTAGTTGGTGCCTGTCGTGGCGGTAATCCTAGAACCCGTTGGTGGACGCCGGCGGTGAGGGATGCCGTCAGGCTGAAGAAGGAGTCCTATCGGGTTCTTTTGGCTCATGGGACTCCCGAGGCAGCAGACAGGTACCGACAGGCCAAGCGGTGTGCGGCTTCAGCGGTCGCGGAGGCAAAAACTCGAACATGGGAGGAGTTCGGGGAGGCCATGGAAAAAGACTTCCGGACGGCTTCGAAGCAATTCTGGACCACCATCCGCCGCCTCAGGAAGGGGAAGCAGTGCAGTGTCAACACCGTGTATGGTGGGGATGGTGCTCTGCTGACCTCGACTGCGGATGTTGTGGATCGGTGGAGGGAATACTTCGAAGACCTCCTCAATCCTATCAGCACGTCTTCCTATGAGGAAGCAGGGCCTGGGGAATCTGTGGTGGGCTCTCCTATTTCTGGGGCTGAGGTTGCCGAGGTAGTTAAAAAGCTCCTCGGTGGCAAGGCCCCGGGGGTGGATGAGATCCGCCCGGAGTTCCTTAGGGCTCTGGATGTTGTGGGGATGTCTTGGTTGACAAGACTCTGCAACATCGCGTGGACATCGGGGGCGGTACCTCTGGATTGGCAGACCGGGGTGGTGGTTCCTCTCTTTAAGAAGGGGAACCGGAGGGTGTGTTCCAACTATCGTGGGATCACACTCCTCAGCCTTCCCGGTAAGGTCTATTCAGGTGTACTGGAGAGGAGACTACGCCGGATAGTCGAACCTCGGATTCAGGAGGAACAGTGTGGTTTTCGTCCTGGTCGTGGAACTGTGGACCAACTCTATACTCTCGGCAGGGTCCTTGAGGGTGCATGGGAGTTTGCCCAACCAGTCTACATGTGCTTTGTGGACTTGGAGAAGGCATTTGACCGTGTACCCCGGGAAGTCCTGTGGGGAGTGCTCAGAGAGTATGGGGTAACGGACTGTCTTATTGTGGCAGTTCGCTCCCTGTATAATCAGTGTCAGAGCTTGGTCCGCATTGCCGGCAGTAAGTCGGACACGTTTCCAGTGAGGTTTGGACTCCGCCAAGGCTGCCCTTTGTCACCGATTCTGTTCATAACCTTTATGGACAGAATTTCTAGGCGCAGTCAGGGCGTTGAGGGGATCTGGTTTGGTGGCTGCAGGATTAGGTCTCTGCTATTTGCAGATGATGTAGTCCTGATGGCTTCCTCCGGCCAAGATCTTCAGCTCTCACTGGATCGGTTCGCAGCCGAGTGTGAAGCGACTGGGATGAGAATCAGCACCTCCAAGTCCGAGTCCATGGTTCTCTCCCGGAAAAGGGTGGAGTGCCATCTCCGGGTTGGGGAGGAGATCTTGCCCCAAGTGGAGGAGTTCAAGTACCTCGGAGTCTTGTTCACGAGTGGGGGAAGAGTGGATCGTGAGATCGACAGGCGGATCGGTGCGGCATCTTCAGTAATGCGGACGCTGTATCGATCCGTTGTGGTGAAGAAGGAGCTGAGCCGGAAGGCAAAGCTCTCAATTTACCGGTCGATCTACGTTCCCATCCTGTCCTATGGTCATGAGCTTTGGGTTATGACCGAAAGGACAAGATCACGGGTACAGGCGGCCGAAATGAGTTTCCTCCGCCGGGTGGCGGGGCTCTCCCTTAGAGATAGGGTGAGAAGCTCTGTCATCCGGGAGGAGCTCAAAGTAAAGCCGCTGCTCCTCCACATCGAGAGGAGCCAGATGAGGTGGTTCGGGCATCTGGTCAGGATGCCACCCGAACGCCTCCCTAGGGAGGTGTTTCGGGCACGTCCGACCGGTAGGAGGCCACGGGGAAGACCCAGGACACGCTGGGAAGACTATCTCTCCCGGCTGGCCTGGGAACGCCTCGGGATCCCCCGGGAGGAGCTGGACGAAGTGGCTGGGGAGAGGAAAGTCTGGGCTTCCCTGCTTAAGCTGCTGCCCCCGCGACCCGACCTCGGATAAGCGGAAGAAGATGGATGGGATGGATGGATGGATAATGCAACATTTGAATTGTATTTGTTTATATGAACATGCCGGGTTTGGGATCTTTCTGTGTGGAGTTTGCATGTTCTCCCCGTGACTGCGCGCGTTCCCTCCGGGTACTCCAGCTTCCTCCCACCTCCAAAGACATGCACCTGGGGATAGGTTGATTGGCAACACTAAAATTGGCCCTAGTGTGTGAATGTGAGTGCGAATGTTGTCTGTATCGATGAGGTGGCGACTTGTCCAGGGGTGTACAC
This sequence comes from Nerophis lumbriciformis, assembly GCF_033978685.3. Taxonomy (NCBI): domain Eukaryota; kingdom Metazoa; phylum Chordata; class Actinopteri; order Syngnathiformes; family Syngnathidae; genus Nerophis; species Nerophis lumbriciformis. The sequence goes on along the minus strand of NC_084573.2, from coordinate 15,193,972 downwards.
CGCCTTCCGTCCGAATGCAGCTGAGATAGGCCCCAGCACCCCCCGCGACCCCAAAAGGGACAAGCGGTAGAAAATGGATGGATGGATGGATATATGAACATTTAAAATCCAAACCATTTAGTTTTTGGGTTTTTTCAATGAAAAAATAAATAAAATGGGGAAAAACTAGAATGTAAAGTAGAAAAACAAGGCGCAATAACAACACTGACATATGGAGGAAAAGGTGACTTCTATGTTTGAACTGGCAATGGAAAAACAAAACTAGAGATGTCCGATAATATCGGCTGATAAATGCGTTAAAATGTAATATCGTAAATTATCGGTATTGTTTTTTTTTTATTATCGGTATTGTTTTTTTTTTGTTTGTTTTTTTCCCTTAAATCAACATAAAAAACACAAGATACACTTACAATTAGGGCACCAACCCAAAAAACCTGCCTCCCCCATTTACACTCATTCACACTCATTCACACAAAAGGGTTGTTTCTTTCTGTTATTAATATTCTGGTTCCTACATTATATATCAATATATATCAATACAGTCTGCAAGGGATACAGTCCGTAAGCACACATGATTGTGCGTGCTGCTGGTCCACTAATAGTACTAACCTTTAACAGTTAATTTTACTAATTTTTATTAATTATTCGTTTCTTTGTAACTGTTTTTATATTGTTTTATTTCATTTTTTTAAATTTATTTATCTTATTTTATTTTATAAATTTTTTTTAAACGTACCTTATCTTCACCATACCTGGTTGTCCAAATTAGGCATAATAATGTGTTAATTCCACGACTGTATATATTAGTTTATATCGGTATCGGTTGATATCGGTATCGGTAATTAAAGAGTTGGACAATATCGGAATATCGGATATCGGCTAAAAGCCATTATCGGACATCCCTAAACAAAACCATTAAAAATGTAATAAATTAAGCTAAAAACAAACACTTTGGTGTGACTTTTTTTTACCTTTTCAAGTGGGGAAAAAAAGCCAAACCCCTTTGGTGTATAAACCTTCTATATACTATATAACTGTTGTGAGGACAGTAGTCTGCAAACAAGACCAGTGGGCTTTTGGAAGCCTCGGCCATTGCTGGAGCTTAAGTGCGCCACCAGGGCTTGTAATTAGGATGGAGTCAATTTTCTTTAATGCAACCTCTCATGCTGTTTTACAGTTTTAATCTACTCCTTTTAAAGTCTCATTGGGCGTGTCATTTTATACCTTCATAAAATACGTGCTAATAATAAAGCAATTTGAGCCTCAAACGATGTATCATTTTCAGACATTAACAACCCCAGTAGCATCCTTAATAATAAAAAATAAAAAAACACAAAAAAAAAACATTAAAGTGAGCTGTATGGACCTCTTTTTACCGCGCGGTGACCTCCGGTGGTAACCTTTGACCTGCAGATTGTACCCACAATGGGGAGCAATGAAACACCAGGGATGTGCTAAAAGCAAGGGGAACTCCCTCGGGCTTTATTGGCCTGCAAGTGGGGGAATAAAAAAGAGAAAGAGAAATACAATTGACAGGAAAAGTAAGTGAGCAAAAGTGGTTTTGGTGCACTAAAAAAAAAAAAAAGGATTTTATCACAATGAAGTCGCACATGTTCGGAACACAATAGCCTACTTCCCCCATTGTCTTGCCTGAGTGGAGCTCCCCGAAGTAATTATGAAAATTAATTACGATTCCTCCGGGAGTTGTATGGAAATGAGCTCACCGCATTTCTGCACTGCTATGCGAACTTCAAAAAGGAGAATCCCAGTTGTTCGCAGTTTGAAACAGTCCGAAATAACAAAATACATTCAGTTGCCTTCATAACACTTTCATTAACACTATAGATGAGGATATAGGTTACTTTTCACCCGTTTTACAAGTGTAAAAAGAAGTTAACCATTGCTGATATTAAGATGGCTGGCATTCATCTTCAAGCATATTGAGGCAAAATTGAGTGCAGTGCTGGGCTGCACCAGTAGAGTTTCTGTATATACCGTATTTTTCGGACTATAAGTCGCTTTTTTTTTTCATAGTTTGGCCGAGGGTGCGACTTATGTGTGAAATTATGAACACATTACCGTAAAATATCAAATAATATTATTTAGCTCATTCACGTAAGAGACTAGATGTATAAGATTTCATGGGATTTAGCGATTAGGAGTAACAGATTGTTTGGTAAACGTATAGCATATTCTATATGTTCTAAGTCTTTGAATGACTCTTACCATAATATGTTACGTTAACATACCAGACACGTTCTCAGTTGGTTATTTATGCGTCATATAACGTACACTTATTCAGCCTGTTGTTCACTATTCTTTATTTATTTTAAAATTGCCTTTCAAATGTCTATTCTTGGTGTTGGGTTTTATCAAATAAATCTCCCCAAAAAATGCGGCTTATACTCCAGTGCGACTTATATATGTTTTTTTCCTTCTTTATTATGCATTTTTGGCTGGAGCGACTTATACTCCGAAAAATACGGTAATTTTAATGCCCATCCTTAACACAAAGAAAGCTGCAATATTTATTAACAAAGTCATAACTTTACAAGAAGTAAGATGTAATATTACAAGATTTTGGAATAAGCATAATGGTATACCATATTTCCCGGACCATAGGGTGCACCGGATTATAGGCGCACTGCCGATGAATGGTCTACCGTATTTCCTTGAATTAGCGCCGGGGCGGTAATTAATTTAAAACCTCTTCTCACTCCTGCGCTTACCAAAGGCATGCGGTAAATGTAAGCATGCGCTAATTATTTTAAAACCTCTTCTCACTCCGGCGCTTACCAAAGGCATGCGGTAAATTTAGGCCTGCGCTTATAAATTTGAGTGTGATGTAAGGATCATGAAAAGCACATTTAATAAAAAAAACTCTATTATGGTCTTACCTTTACTTATAAATGAAGTCCATGAGCAGCTCCTTCTGAACAAAAGCATCGATAACTTGTTTATAGAAGTTTTCCTTATCTTTCTACAGTTTTAAAAGTTTCTCTGTCTCGGTGGAGATCTTCCTTTAATTATTACCTCCTGCTTCGATCGAAAGTCCAGTTTAGAAAACTGTTTTATTTTAGATATGTAATCCTCCATGTTAAAAGTCCAGACGAGAGGAAAAAAATAAATGATCGCTGCTTGTTGTCACTTCTTCTGCAGCCGAGTAGTCTCAAGAAGGATCACTAGCGCCCTCTACCACCACGAGGCGTGAGTCATTTAATGACTCATATTTGACACACACAGCTACGGTATATTAATAAAACATAGCTGCTTACTGTTCTGTTTAGCATATTCAATAGCTTGGACCTAAAATTATAGCGAATAGCTCTTAATCTTCTTCCCTTTATGCGATTTCAAATTATTGAAATCAGCCTAATCCATTTTGAAAATGATGACAGGTAAAGTGTCACTCGTGACGTGACGAGTTTGACCCGGCGGAAATTCTAGGCATATGCTAATTATTTTGTGAAACGAGTTAGACCCGGCGGTAATTCTGACCCGGTGGTAATGCTAAGCATGCGCTAATTATTTTGCGAAACGAGTTCTAGGCAGGCGCATACTATATACCCTGTGGCAATTCAAGGAAATACGGTATTTTCGAACTTTTTTCATATATAAGGTGCATAGGAGTCATATTATTATGATTTTTTTCTAAATGTAAAAGACTTCCTTGTGGTCTACATAACATGTAATGGTGGTTCTTTGGTCAAAATGTTGCATAGATTTGTTACGTGCTGGGGGTCGCAGCTTGCTGCGAGGTTCGTTCCCCCGGGGTGCAAACGGACCACTCCGGACAGGACGTGCAGGTAGGAACATCATTTATTTGTCGAAAGTCAAACAAGTAACAAAAACTGAAAACAAGCCAGAGGAAAAATGTGACAATCGCACTCGAAGCTAAGGCTAACACTTAGCATAGGCAAGAAGACAAGGAATACTCACGTAACTGTAGCATAAGCAAACAAAGAAGCCAAACCGACTGACCGGCAAAAGCAGGCTTAAATAATGCCTGTGATTAGTTCTCGGGGAACAGGTGAGCGTCCCGAACACCAATCAGAGGCAGGTGAAAATAATAAGGAGCCATGGTAACTAAACAAACTCAAGGGTGCACAACAACAGGAACTAAGGGAGTCCAAAACTAACAGAAAATAACAAAAAACGGATCATGACAAGATTATGTTTTACAGACCATCTTCAAGCCGCTTTCTGACAGTCGCTTCAGGATGTGCCGTTTTGTGGGCGGTCTTATTTACGTGGCTCACCTTCGACAGCGTCTTCTCCCCGTCATCTTTGTTGTAGCGGTGTAGCGTGCAAGGACGGGAGTGGAAGAAATGTCAAAAGATGGCGCTAACTGTTTTAATGACATTCAGACTTTACTTCAAACATTAACGGAGCAGCATCTCCTCATCCGTGGCTCACTAGTGCAACAACAACGCCGGAAATGTGTCCATTGAAAAACCGTCCGACCGGAACTCTCTAATAATTAAAAGATCCTTGGGTGAATAATTTAAAACTCACTACACCGGTATGTTTTAACCCTTTCATGGCGAGTTTACTGACATATATAAGTAAGAACTTTACACTACTTTATATTAGAAATGGCAACAGCGGAGGATGAATGTCACATAACAAGAAGATAGAGTAAAAGGAGAAGCTTATCAACTACGGTGTCGCCACGGACTACAAAGGCGGAAGCGCGCACATTTTCAGGACTTATGCAGATCCCAAATACACTTCAGCAGATACCAGAAAGTAAGAAAAGTTGGTTTTTAAATGTCTTACCTTTTACACACACCATAATAATACTCGTATGTTGAAGCACAGTACAATCCATCAAGCGGTGTGGTTTCATAGCTTACCAAAGTCGTACTAAAACATTTTGATAGATTTTTTGAGTGCCGTGTGTAATGTTTTTTTTATTTTCGATGGAACATATACAATTTTGGTGTTGTTTACTTGAGTCATATTGCAGTCTCCACGTATCTCTTATGTGTGACTGCCATTATATTGCAGTCTACACGTATCTCTTATGTGTGGCTGCCATCTACTGGTCATCCTTATAATTTCATCATGTACCAAATGAAATAGCTTCGAAGTCGGTAAGCACAACCAAAATTATCCCATACATTAGGTGCACCGGGTTATAAGGCGCACTGTCGAGTTTTGAGAAAATGAAAGTATTTTAAGTACGCCTTATAGTCCGGAAAATACGGTATTGAAAATATTTATACATTTTCATACGTCATCCATCAAGGAACTTTATATGCTGTTCCCAAATGATACTCTCCATTTTTATTCGACATCCACACAAGTGTAAAAAGAAGCTAACTACTGCAACACGTAAATAACTGATTTACCATTTGCCAATGTACATGGTGAACCTTGAATTGTACTGCTGTTAATTATGTAACTTTACAAAAGCCAAAGAAAAAGCAAAGACACAAGTAGAGCTACAAAACCAGTGAAGTTGGCACGTTGTGTAAATGGTAAATAAAAACAGAATGCAATGATTTGCAAATCCTTTTCAACTTATATTCAATTGAATAGACCGCAAAGACAAGATATTTAATGTTCCAACTGGGAAACTAAATTGTTTTTGCAAATAATTATTAAGTTAGAATTTAATGGCAGCAACACATTGCAAAAAAGTTGGCACAGGGGCATTTTTTGGGCACTAATACACCCCCATACCATCACAGATGCTGGCTTTTGAACTTTGCGCCTATAACAGTCTTGGTTCCTTTCCTCTTTGGTCCGGAGGACACAACTTCCACAGTTTCCAAAAACAATTTGAATTGTGCACTCGTCAGACCACAGATCACTTTTCCACTTTGCATCAGTCCATCTTAGATGAGCTCGTGCCCAGCGAAGCCGCCGGCGTTTCTGGGTGTTGTTGATGATTGGATTTTGCTTTGCATAGTAGAGTTTTAACTTGCACTTACAGATGTAGCGACAAACTGTAGCTACTGTCAGTGGTTTTCTGAAGTGTAACTGAGCCTGTGTGGTGATATCCTTTACACACCGATGTCTGTTATTTGATGCAGTACCACCTGAGGGATCGAAGGTATTGAGCATGCAATGCTAATTACGCTTACGTGCAGTGATTTCTCCAGTTTCTCTGAACCTTTTGATGATATTACAGACCGTAGATGGTGAAATCCCTAAATTCCTTGCAATAGCGCTTTGAGAAATGTTATTCTTAAACTCTTCGACAATTTGCTCACGCATTTGTTCACAAAGTGGTGACCCTCGCCCCCATCCTTGTTTGTGAATAACTGAGCATTTCATGGAATCTGCTTTTATACTCAATCATGGCACCCACCTGTTCCCAATTAGCCTGTTCACCCGTAGGATGTTCCAAATAAGTGTTTGATGAGCATTGCTCAACTTTCTCAGTCTTTTTTGCCACTTGTGCCAGCTTTTTTGAAACATGTCGCAGGCATCAAATTCCAAATGAGCTAATATTTGATTTGCAAAAAAATAACAAAGTTTTCCAGTTAGAACATTAAATATATTGTCTTTGCAGTCTATTCAATTGAAGATAGGTTGAAAAGGATTTGCAAATCTTCTGTTTTTATTTACCATTTACACAACATGCCAACTTCACTTATTTTGGGTTTTGTATAGTTATCTTCAATGTTATATATTGTATAACTGCGCAAGATCCCTTTCATTGCATTTCACCAAAACAATATGTTCTTGTTTTCAATAGGCAAAACATTATATTAGTTCGGAAACAAATTTAAAAAAAATAAAACGATAACACTTTAGTATGGGGAACATATTCACTATTAATTAGTTATTATAAAGTAACAAAGACTTAATTTAGAATTATTTGGATACTAGGGGAACATATACGGGTTAGGGTTACTAATAAGCAATAATTCTGAGGTTATTGAGGGAAGACTCTTAGTTAATGGCTTACTGGTTGTATAATAAGGCCATGCAGAATAAGGCATTAATAAGAACTTAATGATGACTAATTAAGAGCCAATATGTTACTAATTTGTATGTTAATAAGCAACTAATTAATGGTGAATATGTGTTCCCCAAACTAAAGTGTTACTTAGCCGAATTTCAGACCGCTACCCTTCAAACTGATCAATTGCACTCAGCATCAAGGGTTGGAATTGGGGGTTAAATCACCAAAAATTATTCCCGGGCGCAGCCACCGCTGCTGCTCACTGCTCCCCTCACCTCCCAGGGGGTGATCAAGGGTGATGGGTCAAATGCAGAGAATAATTTCGCCACACCTAGTGTGTGTGTGTGACAATCACTGGAACAAACCCCGTTTCCATATGAGTTGGGAAATTGTGTTAGATGTAAATATAAACGGAATACAATGATTTGCAAATCCTTTTCAACCCATATTCAATTGAATGCACTAAAAAGACAAGATATTTGATGATCAAACTCATAAACTTTATTTTTTTTGCAAATAATAATTAACTTGGCAACACGTGCCACAGTAGTTGGGAAAGGGCATTTTTACCACTGTGTTACATGGCCTTTCCTTTTAACAACACTCAGTAAACGTTTGGGAACTGAAAAGACACATTTTTTAAGCTTTTCAGGTGGAATTCTTTCCCATTCTTGCTTGATGTACAGCTTAAGTTGTTCAACAGTCCGGAGTCTCCGTTGTGGTATTTTAGGCTTCATAATGCGCCACACATTTTCAAAGGGAGACAGGTCTGGACTACACGCAGGCCAGTCTAGTACGCGCACTCTTTTATTATGAAGCCACGTTGATGTAACACGTGGCTTGGCATTGTCTTGCTGAAATAAGCTGGGGCGTCCATGGTAATGTTGCTTGGATGTCAACATATGTTGCTCCAAAACTTGTATGTACCTTTCAGCATTAATGGCGTCTTCACAGATGTGTAAGTTACCCATGTCTTGGGCACTAATACACCCCCATTCCATCACAGATGCTGGCTTTTCAACTTTGCGCCTATAACAATCCTGATTATTATTTTCCTCTTTGGCCCGTAGGACACGACGTCCACAGTTTCCAAAAACAATTTGAAATGTGGACTCATCAGACCACAGAACACTTTTTCACTTTGTATCAGTCCATCTTTGATGAGCTCAGGCCCAGCGAAGCCGACGGCGTTTCTGGGTGTTGTTGATAAACGGTTTTCGCCTTGCATAGGAGAGATATTTAACTTGCACTTACAGATGTAGCGACCAACTGCAGTTACTGACAGTGGGTTTCTGAAGTTTTCCTGAGCCCATGTGGTGATATCCTTTACACACTGATGTCGATTGTTGATGCAGTACTGCCTGAGGGATTGAAGGTCACGGGCTTATGTGCAGTGATTTCTCCAGATTCTCTGAACCCTTTGACGATATTATGGACCGTAGATGGTGAAATCCCTAAATTCCTTGCAATAGCTGGTTGAGAAATGTTTTTCTTAAACTGTTCAACAATTTGCTCACGCATTTGTTGACAAAGTGGTGACCCTTGCCCCATCCTTGTTTGTGAATGACTGACCATTTCATGGAATCTACTTTTATACCCAATCATGGCACCCACCTGTTCCTAATTTGCCTGTTCACCTGTGGGTTGTTCCAAATAAGTGTTTTATGAGCATTCCTCAACTTTATCAGTATTTATTGCCACCTTTCCCAACTTCTTTGTCACGTGTTGCTGGCATCAAATTCTAAAGTTAAAGATTATTTGCAAAAAAAAAAATGTTTATCAGTTTGAACATCAACTATGTTGTCTTTGTAGCATATTCAACTGAATATGGGTTGAAAATGATTTGCAAATCATTGTATTCCGTTTATATTTACATCTAACACAATTTCCCAACTCATATGGAAACGGGGTTTGTACTTTAACTTTATATCGCATAAGAAAAACATGCAATGCCCATTCTGGGCCCTAGGGTTGAACAAGGGTAATGCTGTGAATGACTGACAATGATGCTGGATCTGCTGTGGCGAAAGCGGAGTCAAGTGCGACACAAGCGGCCATCAATCCAGCCGTGCTCGCGCAGATGTGCGGAGAACACAACCCAATCCAATCACGTCTCGGCGCCGTGGAATGCAGTCAGATGCCATAACAATATAGGACATCAAAGCTTTTAGGCTTGTAAACTCCAAGGGGTTGAATAACCCCTGAGATTAGTGCTGTAAGTCATGGCAGTCATCCCCGCTCAGGGACCCAGACGTCATAAACGTCCCCAGACACTGAGAGCCAGTGTCGGGTTTGGCCCTGCTGACCCCCCCTCCCCCGGGCTCCGCGTCTCTGGGCGGTTGGAAACGCAGTTAGCCGGCTTCCGAGGTCAGGCTTTGTTTGCGTCACGTTGGGTGTTAAAACGCCCGTTAGGCTTTGTTTTAGACGGCAATATGTGTGTGCACAGGAGCAGCTGGGAGGTGAAGGTGCACGAGGCGCAGCCGCGGATTGACCCCCGAGCCCCTGTGACTTTAAAATAAGCAGACGTGTCCTTGAGTTGCACCAATCAACCTCAATGGAAATGAGTCATTATCATTACTGATTTATGTAAATATTTGAAGCGTCTTGATGGCACTGACTGACCTACAACTAATCTCATGTGATGGCACGCACTCGCAGTCCTTTCTTTGGAACGTAAAATACACTTGGAGAGATCTGCTTCATGCAAGAAAAATATTTGCAAACTTACCTGAAAGTATTCAATTCCACTTTGTAAATGTTTGTGTAATTTTTTTGTTTTTTGGTTGTTGTTTAAATTCACCTTCATTTTTCCTCGTACTTGCTTTATTTCCATGACTATTTACATTGTAGATTGTCACTGAAGGCATCAAAACTATGAATGAACACATGTGGCGTTATGTACTTAACAAAAAAAGTACTTAACAATTACTGAAAACATGTTTTATATTCTAGTTTCTTCAAAATAGCTACCATTTGTTCTGATTACTGCTTTGCACACTCTTGGCATTCTCTCGATTAGCTTCACACACACCTGTGAAGTGAAAACTATTTCAGGTGACTACTATGGCGAGTTTACTGACAGATATAAGTAAGAACTTTACACTACTTTATATTAGAAATGGCAACAGCGGAGGATGAATGTCCCATAACAAGAAGTTAGAGAAAAAGAAGAAGCTTATCGACACGGACTACAAAGGTGGAGGCGCATACATTTTCAGGACTTATGCAGATCCCAAATACAGATCAGCAGGTACCAGAAGGTAAGAAAAGTTTATTTTGCATAATACTGCAAAACAAAACGCCAGATAATGTCTTACCTTATACACACACCATAATAATACTCCTATGTTGAAGCACAGTACAATCCATCAAGCGGTGCGGCTTCTTAGTTTACCAAAGTCGTACTAAAACATTTTGATAGATTTTCGAGCGTTGTGTGTAATGTTCTATATTTTCAATGGGAAAATATAAAATGTTGGTGTTGTTTACTTGAGTCATATTGCAGTCTACACGCATCTCTTATGTGTGACTGCCATCTACTGGTCACACTTATCATTTCGCCATGTACCAAATAAAATAGCTTCGAGGTCGGTAAGCACAACCAAAATTATTCCGTACATTAGGCGCACTGGGTTATAAGGCGCACTGTCGAGTTTTAAGAAAATGAAAGGATTTTAAGTGCGCCTTATAGTCCGTAAAATACGGTAATTAAAAAAAAAGCAGATTACAGACAAGACAAAAAACTAGCGATTTTTCTGGCTTTAAGAAACAAGAAGATAAATAAAAAAACAAAGTGTGGTAGTAACAGTTTAATTTATAGTTTCAGCAGTGTAAATAATATGGAATCACTAAATTCTGAGGTAAAAAAAAAACAACAACTATGAAATCATGACAAACAAACAAACAAAAGAAAACACAGCACTAGAAATATGTTGCACCACCTCTGACTTTTATAACAGCTTGCAGTCTCTGAGCCAAAAAGTACTCTTCACCAATCTTGCTCCGACTTTCTCTGATTGCTGTTGTCAGATCAGCTTTGCAGGTTGAAGTCTTGTCATTATCCTTTTTCACACATTTTCAATTGGATTGAAATCTGGACTATTTGCAGGTCCTGAAATTGACCTTATGTATCTTTCTTCAAGGAAAGTTATTTTTGCGGTTTTTGATCTGTGGCAATATGCATGATCAGCTTAAAAAAATGATGTCATCCTCCCCACACGTCCTTTTAATTGATGGACTAAGAAAAGTGACCAAAATGTGAATGCAAATTGATGCATTTATTGAAAATGTAATGACAGCCATCTCCCCAGTGCCATTACCTGACAGGCAGCCCCATACCATCAATGACTGTAGACATTTGTACGTTTTCTTCAGGCAGTCGTCTTCATAAATCTCATTGGAACGGCACCAAATAAAAGTTCAGCATCATCACCTTGCCAAAAATTCAGATTCACGATTCATCACTGGAAATGACTTTCATCCACAATTGCTTTTCCTTAACCCAGACCTGGGCAATTTAAAGCCCGGGGGCCCCATGCGGCCCATTAAGCTTTTCAATCTGGCCCGCCGGACATTCACAATTAATTTTTTTAGATCTTTAAAATGGAAACTGTAGCTGCCATTATGATGTGCAGTGATGTTTTCTAATGACCGTAAGTCTTGAACTATACAAAGTATTTCAATGGTTGGAATCTGCTCTTTTGCATGATATACTAGTTACTATGGTAATCTAATTAGTTACTAGAGTAATCTAAGTCACAGCAGTGTGGGTGGGGAGTGTTTCCACAGAATGTTTCCAGAGCCTGAAATGCGGGTGTCAGGGACAGACGCGGAAGGAGATTTTTACAACAAAGTTCTAAAGCTTAGTGATATATCAGATTTATGAGATTGTAGGCGGGTTTTTTTTTACCCTTTGTATCCATATTTGGCTGTTTATTGCATTTTTGTTGCGTTTCGCTGGATTGTAAAAGATGTCGATGGAGAGGGGGTGTGACATTCATATGTTGTCAATATTCAGTGTTTTATCGTTCATAGTTAAAATTATAAATCCCACATTCTTTATTTTCATGTACATTCTGGGTGTCTCTTTCAGTAAAACATTTTTTTAACTCCATTCTGTTTTTAAGGCGGTTTTTAGCATTCAATCAGACATTATTGTGAGGTTCCTAAAAATCCGATATACCGGCCCCCCAGACACATTTTTTTTCTCTAAATTTGGCCCCCTGAGTCAAAATAATTGCCCAGGCCTGCCTTAACCTATTCTAACCTTGGTTTTTTTTTTTATGTTTAGGTGTTAATAACTGTTTTAGTTTTGATTTTCTGTCTTAAAAAGCACGGTGGCACAGGGATTATTAGTGCATGTGCCTCACAATACAAAGGTCCTGAGTAGTCCTGGGTTCAATCCTGGACTCGGGATCTTTCTGTGTAGAGTTTGCATGTTCTCCCCGTGACTGCGTGGGTTCCCTCCAGGTACTCCGGCTTCCTCCCACCTCCAAAGACATGCACCTGGGGATAGGTTGATTGGCAACACTAAAATTGGCCCTAGTGTGTGAATGTGAGTGTGAATGTTGTCTGTCTATCTGTGTTGGCGCTGTGATGAGGTGGCGACTTGTCCCCCCACGACCCCAAAAAAGGGACAAGCGGTAGAAAATGGATGGATGGATGGAAATTCCCATTTCTTTCATGCGGTTTCTTATGGAGTGTATGTAAATGACAATCCTTAAATGCTCTTTCACTCCCTGGTAAATGTACTGTTCCTGTCACAAATACAACCCCCCCATGCACCCCAACATTATCATAATCCTGCCCAAGAGCATAGGAGTCATGGTTCATCCCCCAGGCGGGCACATGCTTATGTTGTGGGCTGCTAATCATATTACAGTCAGCTGCCGAAAGCTGATGTTTTTGGCACGATCCCCGCTGATACTACGCCTCTTTGACTCTGCAGCCTCTTGGCACCCAGTGATGGAATGATTCTTGGAAGGAGCAGTGGAAGTTGTTTCATTAGAACGGTCAGTATAATACGAGGTCAATATTAACGTCTAAGAACGCCGTCTCATGCTGCTGTTGTCGTACAATATTAGCACAGGTGCCAAACTCACAGATCTGGCCCGCAAACACCTGGTAATGACAAGTGTCAATTACAAACCCCGTTTCCATATGAGTTGGGAAATTGTGTTAGATGTAAATATAAACGGAATACAATGATTTGCAAATCCTTTTCAAGCCATATTCAATTGAATGCACTACAAAGACAACATATTTGATGTTCAAACTCATAAACTTTTTTTTTTTTTTTTGCAAATAATAATTAACTTAGAATTTCATGGCTGCAACACGTGCCAAAGTAGTTGGGAAAGGGCATGTTCACCACTGTGTTACATGGCCTTTCCTTTTAACAACACTCAGTAAACGTTTGGGAACTGAGAAGACACATTTTTTAAGCTTCTCAGGTGGAATTCTTTCCCATTCTTGCTTGATGTACAGCTTAAGTTGTTCAACAGTCCGGGGGTCTCCGTTGTGGTATTTTAGACTTCATAATGCGCCACACATTTTCAATGGGAGACAGGTCTGGACTACAGGCAGGCCAGTCTAGTACCCGCACTCTTTTACTATGAAGCCACTTTGATGTAACACGTGGCTTGGCATTGTCTTGCTGAAATAAGCAGGGGCGTCCATGGTAACGTTGCTTGGATGGCAACATATGTTGCTCCAAAACCTGTATGTACCTTTCAGCATGAAGTAAGTTACCCATGTCTTGGGCACTAATACACCCCCATACCATCACAGATGCTGGCTTTTTAACTTTTCGCCTATAACAATCTGGATGGTTCTTTTCCTCTTTGGTCCAGAGGACACGACGTCCACAGTTTCCAAAAACAATTTGAAATGTGGACTCGTCAGACCACAGAACACTTTTCCACTTTGTAACAGTCCATCTTAGATGAGCTCAGGCCCAGCGAAGCCGACGGCGTTTCTGGCTGTTGTTGATAAACGGTTTTCGCCTTGCATAGGAGAGATTTAACTTGCACTTAGAGATGTAGCGACCAACTGTCGTTACTGACAGTGGGTTTCTGAAGTTTTCCTGAGCCCATGTGGTGATATCCTTTACACACTGATGTTGCTTGTTGATGCAGTACAGCCTGAGGGATCGAAGGTCACGGGCTTAGCTGCTTACGTGCAGTGATTTCTCCAGATTCTCTGAACCCTTTGATGATATTACGAACCGTAGATGGTGAAATCCCTAAATTCCTTGCAATAGCTGGTTGAGAAAGGTTTTTCTTAAACTGTTCAACAATTTGCTCACGCATTTGTTGACAAAGTGGTGACCCTCACCCCATCCTTGTTTGTGAATGACTGAGCATTTCATGGAATCTACTTTTATACCCAATCATGGCACCCACCTGTTCCCTATTTACCTGTTCACCTGTGGGATGTTCCAAATAAGTGTTTGATGAGCATTCCTCAACTTTATCAGTATTTATTGCCACCTTTCCCAACTTCTTTGTCACGTGTTGCTGGCATCAAATTGTAATGATTATTTGCAAAAAAAAAAATGTTTATCAGTTTGAACATCAAATATGTTGTCTTTGTAGCATATTCAACTGAATATGGGTTGAAAATGATTTGCAAATCATTGTATTCTGTTTATATTTACATCTAACACAATTTCCCAACTCATATGGAAACGGGGTTTGTACTATAGCTGGGAAAGTTTAATAACAAGGTTCTCGGAATCGTCATCAAAGCTCACCTTTAAGCATTCAAACACAACACCAACATTTTGGTACAAGGATGATGTGATAGGAGACAGATTTATTGTATTTTTACCCATCTGTGGCAGTTATGTACAAATTTCACTTTTGCATCTCATTGCATAACACCGTGGTCTGTTGAAGTACTGTATTTTCCGGACTATAAGGCACACTTAAAATCTTTTTTTTCAATCCAATCCAATCCAATCCACTTTATTTATATAGCACATTTAAACAACAAAATGTTTCCAAAGTGCTGCACAACAATATTAAACACAATTAAAAACAATATAAAATAAATATGATTAAAAACGATTTTAAAGGGTCAAACCAATTAAAACAGTAAATAGAAATCAACATTTTAAAAACACAGAGGACAACAGAGGACCACACAACTCACGTAGTGTTAAAAGCCAGAGACTAAAAGTGGGTCTTAAGACGAGACTTAAAACACTCCACTGTGGGAGCAGTTCGAACATGGAGGGGCCGAGTGTTCCAGAGCTTAGGGCCGACCACAGAGAAGGCCCTGTCTCCCCTGGTTTTAAGTCTCGTCTTTTCCCTCAAAACTTGACAGTGCGCCTTATAACCCGGTGCGCCTAATGTACGGAATAATTCTGGTTGTGCTTACCGACCTCTTAAGTTATTTTATTTGGTACATGGTGTATTGATAAGTGTGACCAGTAGATGGCAGTCACACATAAGAGATACGTGTAGACTGTATTATGATTCCAGTAAACACTAAAATTGTATATGTTTCATTGAAAATATAAAACATTACACACGGCGCTCAATAATCGATCAAAATGTTTTAGTACGACTTTGGTAAGCTATGAAGCCGCACCGCTTGATGGATTGTACTGTGCTTCAACATACAAGTATTATTATGGTGTGTGTATAAGGTAAGACATATTATCTGCCGTTTTGTTTCACAATATTATGCAAAAGCAACTTTTCTTACCTTCTTGTACCTGCTGATCTGTATTTAGGATCTGATTAAGTCCTGAAAATTTGCGCACGAGTTTACGGACTTATATCTGTCAGTAAACTCGCCATGAAAGCGCTAAAACATACCGGTGTAGTGAGTTTCAAATTATTCACCCAAGGAACTTTAGTTATTAGAGAGTTCTGGTTGCACTAGTGAGCCACGGATGAGGAGATGCTGCTCCGTTATTGATTGAAGTAAAGTCTTAATGTCATTAAAACAGTTAGCGCCATCTTTTGACACTTCTTCCACTCCCGTCCTTGCACGCTACACCGCTACAACAAAGATGACGGGGAGAAGACGCTGTCGAAAGTGAGCCACGTAAATAAGACCGCCCACAAAACGGCGCATCCTGAAGCGACTGTCAGAAAGCGGCTTGAAGATGATCTGTAAAACATCATCTATGCAACATTTTGACCAAAGAACCACCATTACATCTTATGTAGACCACAAGGAAGTCTTTTACATTTAGAAAAAAATAAGTAAAATATGACCCCTTTAATGCGCCTTATAATCCGGTGCGCCTTATATATGAAAAATGATCAAAAATAGACTATTCATCGGCAGTGCGCCTTATAATCCGGTGCGCCCTATGGCCCGGAAATTACGGTAAATTTAATGCCCATTTTAAAAATATCAAAATGAAGTAAATATACCTCTTTTAGAAAATAATGTTCTGCTTGACTTTTGGTTGGTTGTTGCTGTTGCCTGGTGGACAACAAACTAGTTGAGGTTCCCACTGGTTTTGTCGCAACATGGTGTTTAACGTCACACAATTCACCGTCATGGGCCATAAAAACAACGCGGCGGAAAACCACACGATGCCCTTAGGAGACATGATTGCTCACCTTTGCCAGCCACATATTTTCCTTTTCCCAATGGAATTTGTATTTCTGCAGCCTTTTCGTTTTGTTCCTCGGAGGAGAGTGTTTATTGAGGTTGATACTCTTACGCGTAGCATCAGTCATCCCTGTCAGCCATGCTTTTGTGTTCTGGTCTTTTTTCTTCCGGTACTTTCGTCGCACACGCCAGTGCCTCAACGAATGAGATGAGCCAAATTCTGTGTTGTTTGAGGGTTTTTGAGGGTGCTGTCATCTCATTGGTGAGGCTTCCGCTTTACCATAGCGATGCAATATAATAGCGCTTTGTCATGTAATACAAAACTCAAAACCAGTGAAGTTGGCACATTGTGTAAACTTTACTTAACTTTTGAACTGGTAAACTTTGTTATTTTTTGCAAATATTTGCTCATTTTGAATTTGATGCCTGCGACATGTTTCAAAAAAGCTGGCACGAGTGGCAAAAAAGACTGAGAAAGTTGAGGAATGCTCATCAAACACTTATTTGGTACATCCTACAGGTGAACAGGCTAATTGGGAACAGGTGGGTGCCATGATTGGGTGTAAAAAAACAGCTTGCATGAAATGCTCAGTCATTCACAAACAAGGATGGGGCGAGGGTCACCACTTTGTGAACAAGTGCGTGAGCAAATTGTCAAACAGTTTAAGAACAACATTTCTCAATGAGCTATTGCAAGGAATTTAGGGATTTCACCATCTACGGTCCGGAATATCATCAAAAGGTTCAGAGAATCTGGAGAAATCACTGCAACCAACTTTGAATGCCCATGACTTTTGATCCCTCAGGCGGTACTGCATCAAAAAGCGACATCAGTGTGTAAAGGATATCACCACACTGTCTCAGGAACACTTCAGAAAACCACTGTCAGTAACTACAGTTTGTTGCTACATCTGTAAGTGCAAGTTAACTCTCACTAAAGCCATTTATCAACAACACCCAGAAAAGCCACCGGCTTCGCTGGGGCCAAAATCATCTAAGATGGCCTGACGCAAAGTGGAAAAGTGTTCTGTGGGTCTGACGAGTCCATATTTAAAATTGTTTTTGGGAACTGTGAACGTCGTGTCTTTCGGACCAAAGAGGAAAAGAACCATGCGGACTAATTCAAAAGCCAGCATCTGTGATGGTATGGGGGTGTATTAGTGCCCAAGACATGGGTGACTTACACATCTGTGAAGGTGCCATTAAAGCTGAAATGTACATACAGGTTTTGGAGCAACATATGTTGCCCCTGCTTATTTCAGAAAATAATGCCAAGCCACGTGTTACAACAGCGTGGCTTCATAGTAAAAGAGTGCGGGTACTAGACTGGCCTGCCAGTAGTCCAGACCTGTCTCCCATTGAAAATGTGTGGCGCATTATGAAGCCTAAAATACCACAACGGAGACCCCGGACTGTTGAACAGCTTAAGCTGTACATCAAGCAAGAATGGGAAAGAATTCCACCTGAAACGCTTAAAAAATCGGTCTCCTCAGTTCCCAAACGTTTACTGAGTGTTGTTAAAAGGAAAGGCCATGTAACACAGTGGTAAAATTGCCCCCGTGCCAACTTTTTTGCAACGTGTTGCTGCAATTAAATTCAAAGTTAATGATTATTTGCCCCCCAAAAAATATATTTCTTAGTTTGAACATTAAATATCTTGTATTTGCAGTCTATTCAATTGAATATAAGTTGAAAAGGATTTGCAAATCATTGCTTTCTGTTTTTATTTACCATATACACAACGTGCCAACTTCACTGGTTTTGGGTTTTGTGTTAGCACACCTTGCAAAAATGCAAAATGCTTCATTTCGCTTGGTAGCGGCAAACCTAGCATGTTCACTCGACACAGACACCATTACGTCTTTGAAGCTCATGCATTCAAACGTAGCATCAATGTTTGGGAACCAGGATGAGGTGATACAAGAAAGGTACAGAAATGATAAATCTATGTGCGGCAGCCTGTGACAAAAGTATATTTAGGTTTATTTTTTTGTATTTCGTAGCTCATAACTGTGGTGCGTTCAAAGAACCTCGATACGAGACTAGAAGACTCTCGCTTCCGGGTTCTTCGGACCACCAATCACCGACATGCCAGGCTCTTCCAGGTTGACAATAATGTTTTATTTTTCAATAAATTGTCTTTCGTCTGCTTTTCAGCAATCGTTTACTACAAACTAAGCACTTGAATGGTTTCTCTCCAGTGTGTAGTCTGTCTCGCTCGTGCTCCACCACCAACTCCACTCTCCTCCCCGGCTGCTGCCTTTTAACAGAGCGACAGGCATACTTGCCAACCCTCCCGATTTTCCCGGGAGACTCCCGAATTTCAGTACCCCTTCCGAAAATCTCCCGGGGCAACCATTCTCCCGAATTTCTCCCGATATCCACCCGGGCAACAATATTGGGGGCGTACCTTAAAGACACTGCCTTTAACGTCCTCTCTCACCTGAAACGTTCACCCCTAAACAGCCGCATGCTGT